>NC_056738.1:394978284-395278284 GCF_019279795.1 Protopterus annectens | reverse complement strand
CATTTAAGTCTTTCTTGACTCCTTCACACAGGATTGTGTTCCTTGGATGTCAATTAAACAATTCAGTTTCTTCCACAGGAAAAAACAGATCTGTATCTAGATCTGTTTCTAAGCTTTTCCACTCAGACTTTGGTTACTGTGAGGGAATACCCCTGGATTTTGGGTCTTGTGACTTCTATGATTCTCATGATTCCCCTGGCAAGACTCCACATGACATAGCTACAGTGGTACCTGAAGTCTCCTTGGTCCAAGAACCAACACCCTTTGTCTTTTATAATCCCATTGTTGGGCATTGTCAAAAGAGAAATCATTTGATGGAGACAACAGATATCCTTAAAGCTACGTCTCTCCTTCTCCCTCCCTCCTCCCTGTTCAAAAGCAGTCAGTCACCACAACAAAACCTTGGGCTTTACTGGGGGAGCAGTTTTGTTAGGGATAAAAGTGCAGGGTGTGTGTTACATACAGTACATAGGTTCATAGGTTCATAGGTGTTTACTAGGCTAACGACCACAAGGGCCATTTTAAGCCTAGCCATGCATCCCAAATCTCTGACAAGTTCTGATACCCTTGATAAGTATAAGCATGGGCCTGGGAGATGAACCATTTACAGGTTACCTGTTTGCATTAAAGACATAGGTGCCAAACCAGGGATGAATTTCCGGTTTTCCATCCAATTGACCAAGTTGCACTTGAATTGGATTTGGGAGGAACTCTGCTTCACATGGATGGGGAGCCTGTTCCATAGACAGGGTAGTATCTGGGATACATACCTATCTCTACAGCAGTTCCTATTTATATCATAGGCAAAGTTTATATTTTTAGAATGGGTAATTCTGGTACTGTTTGTTTTGTGGATATGCAGGAGGTTCATCAGAGTGGGGTCTGACAATGCCCTGTATGACAGGCATAGAAATCCCCTCAAAAGCCTGTAGGAAACAGAATACAGGGATAGGGCCTTGAGGTGGTCTGCATATGACATATTACTTATGCCCTGTATACTTTTAGTAAGGAACCTCTGTGGACGTTCCAGTTGTTGAATATGAGTGGTTAGGTACAGATGCAAGCACATAAATATCAAGAAAATGTTTACCATGAGCAAGGTACTCAATTCTCTGACTCACCTTTTCTCCCCAGGACCTCTTCAGGTTGTTACAGTCAATACCACAGTCATGTGGTATATCAACAAGCAAGGGGGAACCAGGTCATGCCACCTTTGCAGACTAGCCATGTTAGCTTGGGATATAGCTTCACAGCACAATCTCACATTACAGGCATCCTACAATTATTTATTTATTTATTTATTTATTTGTCTTTGTTTACCAGGAAAGTCCGACTGGGTAATACCCATTTTCAGCAGAGGCCGATGGACAAAAGCTCCACTTGCTTACATTGCATTATCCTATTCTGTTATTATGCATTTTGTTAGAGCAAAACTGTGTGGCACACAAGTTGACCAGGACAAGGGCAGAGCCTCATAAATGGAAACTAGGTCAGAGAGTCTTCCAAGATTTGATCCATCTGTGGGAGTTCCTCAAGTGAGACCTCTTTGCCTCCTTTCTGAACAATCATCTGGCAAGAGTCTGCTCCAGGACTCCTTGCAAAACAACCTGTTAGATAGATGCCTTTTCTTTTCCTTTTATAGGAATGTTCCTGTATGTTTTCCACCTTTTCCACTAATATCCAGGGTAATTCTGAAGATTCATAAAGAATCCCCTAAGATCATTGTAGTGACTCCATCCTGGCCCAGGCTACCATTGTTCTCCCTTCTTTTGGAAATGGCCATAGCCAATTACCACAAGCTTCCTCCCAGACGAGATCTAATCATGAAAGATTAGGGGTGTTTGATACACCCCGATATAAATCATCTGCAATTGACTGCCTGAATGATAGGATCTTATTTTCTTTTAGGCACATGTTTTCTGAGGATGTGCAGCATGTACTAATGTAGGCTAGAAATTCTGGAACTAGAAAACCATATATTAGAAAATGGAAAAGCTTTCTGGTTGGTGCCAACAACATAACTAGCACCCATTCAGAGATAGTTGTTCTCTGGTTTTACAATACTTGTGTGAGTTACTATCTCATGGCCTTTCTTACCCCTCTATCAAGGTTTAATTATCATCCATTTCAGCATGTATGCCCATGGATAATCCTTTTCAATGCAGTCTCATGTCAAAATGTTTTTGAAAGGGGTTTTACATAAGAGGCCTCCAAAAAAACTGGTGGCCCCTCCTTGAGATCTTAATTTTGTGTTAGAGAAGCTAACACTCCATTTGAACCAGCTAACCTGGCTGACTTGAGGTTCTTAACATGGGCAATAGTTTTGCAGATTGGTCTGACCTCTGCAAGAAGGGTATCTGAGTTGCAAATGCATATGGTGAGTCAATCCTATCTCATTTTCCACAGGGACTGGTTTCTTTGAGAACTAATGCTTCTTTTATGCCTAAAGTGGTATACAAGTTTACTTAAGCCAAACTATCCATCTCCCAGTTTTCTTTCCTGAACCTAAAAATGAGGGAGAAAGGATACTCCATACCTTGAATGTTCATAGACAACTCAGGTATTATCCTGAAGCTGGCTGGCAGTTATTTCCTTAGCAGGATATAACCCATATAGCTAAGGCTACTGCAGCAGTGATTGTTTCAACACAAGCAAAAAAAAAAAAAAAAATGAAATAAAACAGAATGGTCCACAAAGTTCAGGCCAACTCCACAAAAATGTAATGAACGACACTTGTGAATAAAATACACTTACAAATAAACTATGCACTCATTTATCAAAGCCAACAAATTAAATAGGTAATCACTTTTGTCCCTTTATTAGAAACTTCATCAGACAATGAAACTAAACACAGCAAACATATATATATATATATAGTCATTTCATTCATCTCCCAATAAACACACCCCCTTATCCAGCCAATCAGGGGACAAACATTCTTGTATCCAGTCAATACTAATAAAAAACATACAATATATAAACATCGCAAACCTGAAAATGTTTCATTTAAAGCCTTTTAAAATAAATTTAATTTTTAGTACACATTCATCTCCCCAAAATCTTTAATTTTAAAATACTAACAATTGAAATGTGTTCATTTAAACCTGGCCATTGCGCTGCATTCAACTGTAATTCCCAGGTTACTTCCTATGTTTCAAGCAACGAGGACCAAGCTCCACCCCTTTCATTCATACACAAATTCTCCAGAACCACAAATGTAAAAGTGTGTCCATGATACTCTACAATAGGTTTAAAAAGTGCATTTGTTGTCTTTCCCAATTTTATCACCCTCATATGTTCGTACACTCTGCTTTTCAATTTCCTGTCCATTTTACCTATATAAAAACACAAACAGCTCAAACATATGGCAGCATAAATAACTTTCTCAGAATTACAAGTAAATGTACCATGTAGTTTAATCTTGGTACCATTTATGTTAACTCCATTGGTTTCCAGTATAAACATACAATATGAGCAGAAATCACACTTTTTCATGTATCCAGCTCTTTGTCCACTTTTTTCAACTCAGAAATATCTTTCAGATCTCTCCCTTTTTGTACAAAATACTAGGATTCTCCCCCACATATTCCCTAATCTCTTTGTCATGCCTCAAAATTTACCAGTTCTTGAATAAAATATTGTGCATTAAATTGCTACATGTACCAAATGTATTAATAAAAGAACTCTTAAAAACATCCTTCCTTCCAATAAAACCACACGCTCTATCAATATGCCCCCCTACATTATCAACAGTGGGTTTTCTAACACTAGTTACATCCAAAGACTCCATTTGATGACCACCAAAAATAGGTGCAAAATAACCCCTTTCTCTTTTATTAATAACCTCTATCATCACTTCATCTTGACAGAATTAAATCTTTCAGATCTTCAAATCAATTGTTCATTTCTTGTGAAGGTAAGAAGAATGGACAACCTTTATAGAAGCAGACTATTTCAAAATGGTTGTCTAAGGCTGTTACCTTTTGTTATACTCACTGTAACAAATCTATTCCAGGCATGATTAAGGCCCACTGTGCCAGTGCCTTTGCTTCATCTATGGCTTTTCAGAAAGGTTTGGATTCTAGAAATATTCTAGAAGCTGCTGCTTGGTCTTCTGTACATACTTTTATAAAGCACTATAGGCTTGATTCCTTTTCTAGGTCCAGATCAGGCTTTGCAAGGACCATTTTCCAGGGGCTCCTGGACTCTTCTCCTTCTACCTCCTAAATGTGGTAAATCAGATAATCTATCCATATAGCTAAGCTACTGCAGCAGTGATCAATATGTACATAGTACAGTTGTGTAAGTAAACTTACTCTAACAGTAGATGTTTGAATGATCACTGCTGCATGTCATTCCCTCCTTCTATCCCCTTTGTTTTTTGGTGTGTTTTTTATGCCAGTGTGTGAGCATATATTTTTGTTGCTCCTAGCATTACCCTTTCAGGATTTAGCCTCCATTTCTCTGTTGGCAGGAAAGCTCTGAAGGGCGTGGCTGCCTAACTTGCCATTAGTCGGCTCAGCTCGAGCTATCTGACAGTTTGAGCATGTGGAAGGTGCCCTGATGCTTTGGAAGCTGGCTGGCAGTTATATGCTTGGCAGGATATAACCCATATAGCTAAGGCTACTGCAGCAATGATCATTCCAGCATTTAATGTTATGGTAAAATTACTTTCACAACTGTACTTTCTCTAAGTTTCTACAGATTCATCTCACTTCTTCCTATCAGGTGACACAGATGCTGGTGGATTATTTCCTGTTAAAAGTCAATACATTAGGTGCCATGCACTCATCAGGGCAATGGATCTGTTTTGCTTTGGTTCTGTCCCTTCCCTGAGAAGTACACTAACACTGCATGCAGAGCAATGCTTCTTGTATGTTTCTGATTCTCAAAAAAGACAAAACTAAAAGTTAAGTCCTGGATTTTTCAGATTTGAACAAATGTTTGCAAAGAAAAAAGTTAAAAATGGTAACGTTAAGTGCAGTTCCCATTTCATAGAATGATGAATTTACATGACACCCCAGGACATGGAATATGCTTACCTGCATACTCTACAAGGTCTTTTCACAGAAAGTTTTTGAGGTACCAGATAGATCATCACCATTTTTAACATCATCTCTGCCATTCAATCTAGTTAACGCTCCTAGGGTATTTACCTTATGTGTAGCTCTTGTTTTTGGCCATCTTACAAAACAAAATACAACCATATTCATTTATCTTGTTTGCTGCTATTGGCCAAATTATTGTACTTGTTACTGCAACACATCAGTACTACAGTTTCCTTGATACAATATTCAGTAATCACGATAAATTGCAATGAATTATCCCTGACTTGATCTGATTCCACAACCCTTTGAAGGGTTGTTATGTACTCTGGAAATAAAGGTATTTCTTCCCCAGGACAACTGCTGTTTTTCAATAGGACACTACATTCACAAGGAGCATTTTCTAAGCTTCCTGGTTTACATGCCTTCCTCCATTCTTTTATTCCCTATTGCAAGATCAGCTTGACATGATCTCATTGCACTCTCAGGAGCTCTTAAAACCAGACATCAGACTACGTTCTAACAGCAATACTTTTTCCTCTAGTTTGAACTGTTATATTGGAGTGATGCAGAACATCCTTACAAAGTGACTATTTTGGTGGAATGACCCAGGAAATCATTCCAAATGGATGCTCCTTCTTTAGCTAGCAGTAACTAAGCACCTGACAATAAATTCTTTTGATTATGTTGGGAAGAATGCTTCACCATCCCATCTGTCTAAGACACATTAACTTAGAAAAAAAGTCGCTCCATGTCATCCATAAGGGGATAACCCACGTACAGAGTCTTAATAGCTTTTCAGAACAACTTTCTTCTGAGACACCAACAGATATACACAGAAAATTGTGTATATATATTTCTACAATGGGGCCAGGCCAGACCCAATGGGAGGATGGCCCCCCTGTTGTAGAAGGAAGTAGCAGTCCACAAAAATCACAAAAACTAATAGGCCAAAGAAGAGCCATAAAGATGATAGAGTGGACCATTGAGGATACGAAAGAAATGATGTATTGTTACTATTATGCAAAAAGCCCAGAATTTCCAGATAGAGGATATACAAAAAGATTAAGAGATAAATTAGAGGAAAGAAAAATACTTCCACAAAAAAAAAAAATTGTCAGAAGCTTCAAATAAAAATTTGCATTCATTAATACAACAGATTTTTGAAAAACAGTCTATAGACCAAGAAACTTTGATCTGTTTGGAAAAAGAAGCATCTGAGGATATTTTTGAAAAGTATAAAAAAGAAATATGGACATGGGAAAGAAAGAGATTTGATATGGTGCAATATTTATGCAAAGGAGAAAGCCAAACTAATCAATATAAAGAAGGCAGCCCCAAAGATATTTGAAGAGAAATACAGGCAAAGTATAGGGAAAATTTCACAATAAGAAAAATAATATCACAAAGATGCAATGTAGAAAAAAAAAATTAGTAAAGTAGAAGTTAAAAAATAAAAGTTGAAGTTATGGAGTGCCTGCAAAATGAAAGCTTTAATGTAGAAGGTCTAACACAGATTACTTTACAGCACGATGGAGTGAGTTCTCAAAGTAAGGAGAAGCAAGAAGATCAGGAGACATCTGAAGAAGAAATATGGACATGGAAAAGTAAAAGAGATTTAATATGGTGTAATATTTATGCAAATGAGAAAGTAAAACTAATCAATACAAAAATAGCAGCAAAAAATATATTTGAGGAGAAATACAGGCAAAGGAATCTGGATATGGACAATTTTATAATACAAAAAAATAAGAAGACAGTGGAAAAGTAGAAAAGGAGATTAGTAATGGAGAAATCAAAGAAATAGGAATTGAGGTTATGGAGTACCTGTGAAGTAAAGGATTCAGTGCAGAAAATCTAATGCAGAAAGCACCACACCAGGATAGAACAATAGGTATCCAAACTAAGGGGAAACCAGTGGAACAGGAAGCAATTGGTCAGGTGCCATATCAAGATATTTTAGAGCCTTCCACAGGAAACCAGTATAAATGTTCACTTGAAGCTAGACAGCAAGGGAAGGAACAGGAAACTGTGGAAACTCTGATGCAGTCAATGTTGAGGAGTGATAGGACGGTGAGCTCTCATATGACAGAGTAACAGATGGCACAGGATGAAATTGAAGAGAATGTGCTACAGGAAGATGTAATAGAACTTTCTATGGAATGTCTGCAGGAAATGGAAAACAAAAAATGCACCCTCAGTTTAGAAGAAACCGAGCTAAGAGAAGAGTTGCTTGACTTAATAGACATAGGCATACTAAGATCAATGAAAGAAATAGACTGCAGAAGGTCAATAAACCCCCAAAAGACAGAAGTTTGATAAATCAAATGAACACAGTAATTAGGACTGTCCATAGAGATTCATGTGCTATAACAGAAGTAAACAGGATATATTAATGTGCAGCTAAATTAATAACTGATAAAGTTCCACCAGAAGTGTGATGCCCATGCCCTGGCCCAGCAATCAAGGAGCCTCAACTAAACTTCACTATTACTACAAGTGATAATTCCACATTTCACCAGACCCTACAACAAAACTGCTTGGTGTTACTATTGATAATAATCTTAACTATGATTATCACATCAATAACACAATAAAGCAGTTAATAAAAAGATTGGTTCACTGTACAGAATCAAGCCCTTCCTCACACCTGAAGCACGGTCCACCCTAGCCCAAACACATCTTATCTCCACCCTTTTGTATGCTTCTTCTATTTATACTAATCTCTCTAAAAGCACCCTCAGGAAACTGACTACATCTTACCATAATATTGCTCGATTTGCTACAGCATCTCAATCTAGAACTCACCACTGTATAAATTTAAAACATTTACACTGGCTAGAACTTCCTAATAAGCTTATCTATCAACAACTCCTAATAGCACACAAAATCCTATATCAACCATCAAAAACACCTGCTCTTAGCAGCCTCCTAACTCCCTATAATAACCTGAAACAACTACGTTCTTCAGAGAAGTTACAAGTTAACACTACTAGAACCACTAACTCTGCAGGCAACCACCTATTCTCCAACTCAGTTGGTAAAATATGGAATAATCTTCCCTCACACATACCCTCTCTAGCCACTCTTCCACTCTTCAAGAAACAACTCCTAATACATCTGAACAAATTCTGGCTATGCTCTTGTACCAATCCTGACTAACTACTTCCATCTATTCACTATCATAATTCTCTAGTCATCACTACAATATTCTATCTGACTATAAATAACTTAATAGCTCTATAGTTACTGGTGTTCTCTAAAAAAAAAAAAATACCATATATATATTTTTTGGTTTAACAACTATGTATTATACATTGAACTTCATAACACCTAACTTTGTACTGAAAGCAGCTAATGCCTTCCTTTTACTTAGGTGTTTTACTTGTCTTCTTTTTACATTCGTATTACCTGTACTAAAATCACTGCATTCTTGCTTATTGCCTTTGTAAAATGTGTTTATTCTTCATTCTTTATGTTTATTATCTTGTTTGTATCCTTGGAGCTTTTCTCCTCGGGCCTCCACTGAAAATGGACATAAATCCAGCTGGACTAGCCCGGTCAACAAATGTAAAATAAAAAATAAATAAAATAATGAACGACACTTGTGAATAAAATACACTTACAAATAAACTATACACTCATTTATCAAAGCCAACAAATTAAATAGGTAATCACTTTTGTCCCTTTATTAGAAACTTCATCAGACAATGAAACTAAATACAGCAAACATATATATACTCATTTCATTCACCTCCCAATAAACACACCCCCTTATCCAGCCAATCAGGGGACAAACATTCTTGTATCCAGTCAATACTAATAAAAAACATACAATATATAAACATCGCAAATCTGAAAATGTTTCATTTAAAACCTTTTAAAATAAATTTAATTTTTAGTACACATTCATCTCCCCAAAATCTTTAATTTTAAAATACTAACAATTGAAATGTGTTCATTTAAACCTGGCCAATGTGCTGCATTCAACTGTAATTCCCAGGTTACTTCCTATGTTTCAAGTAACAAGGACCAAGCTCCACCCCTTTCATTCATACACAAATTCTCTAGAACCACAAATGTAAAAGTGTGTCCATGATACTCTACAATAGGTTTAAAAAGTGCATTTGTTGTCTTTCCCAATTTTATCACCCTCATATGTTCGTACACTCTGCTTTTCAATTTCCTGTCCATTTTACCTATATAAAAACACAAACAGCTCAAACATATGGCAGCATAAATAACTTTCCCAGAATTACAAGTAAATGTACCATGTAGTTTAATCTTGGTACCATTTATGTTAACTCCATTGGTTTCCAGTATAAACATACAATATGAGCAGAAATCACACTTTTTCATGTATCCAGCTCTTTGTCCACTTTTTTCAACTCAGAAATATCTTTCAGATCTCTCCCTTTTTGTACAAAATACTAGGATTCTCCCCCACATATTCCCTAATCTCTTTGTCATACCTCAAAATTTACCAGTTCTTGAATAAAATATTGTGCATTAAATTGCTACATGTACCAAATGTATTAATAAAAGAACTCTTAAAAACATCCTTCCTTCCAATAAGACCACACGTTCTATCAATATGCCCCCCTACATTATCAACAGTGGGTTCTCTAACACTAGTTACATCCAAAGACTCCATTTGACGACCACCAGAAATAGGTGCAAAATAACCCCTTTCTCTTTTATTAATAACCTCTATCATCACTTCATCTTGACAGAATTAAATCTTTCAGATCTTCAAATCAATTGTTAATTTCTTGTGAAGGTAAGAAGAATGGACAACCTTTATAGAAGCAGACTATTTCAAAATGGTTGTCTAAGGCTGTTACCTTTAGTTATACTCACTGTAACAAATCTATTCCAGGCATGATTAAGGCCCACTGTGCCAGTGCCTTTGCTTCATCTATGGCTTTTCAGAAAGGTTTGGATTCTAGAAATATTCTAGAAACTGCTGCTTGGTCTTCTGTACATACTTTTATAAAGCACTATAGGCTTGATTCCTTTTCTAGGTCCAGATCAGGCTTTGCAAGGACCATTTTCCAGGGGCTCCTGGACTCTTCTCCTTCTACCTCCTAAATGTGGTAAATCAGATAATCTATCCATATAGCTAAGCTACTGCAGCAGTGATCAATATGTACACAGTACAGTTGTGGAAGTAAACTTACTCTAACAGTAGATGTTTGAATGAGCACTGCTGCATGTCATTCCCTCCTTCTATCCCCTTTGTTTTTTAGTGTGTTTTTTATGCCAGTGTATGAACATATATTTTTGTTGCTCCTAGCATTACCCTTTCAGGATTTAGCCTCCATTTCTCTGTTGGCAGGAAAGCTCTGAAGGGCGTGGCTGCCAAACTTGCCATTAGTCGGCTAAGCTCGAGCTATCTGACAGTTTGAGCATGTGGAAGGTGCCCTGATGCTTTGGAAGCTGGCTGGCAGTTATATGCTTGGCGGGATATAACCCATATAGCTAAGGCTACTGCAGCAATGATCATTCCAGCATTTAATGTTATGGTAAAATTACTTTCACAACTGTACTTTCTCTAAGTTTCTACAGATTCATCTCACTTCTTCCTATCAGGTGACACAGATGCTGGTGGATTATTTCCTGTTAAAAGTCAATACATTAGGTGCCATGCACTCATCAGGGCAATGGATCTGTTTTGCTTTGGTTCTGTCCCTTCCCTGAGAAGTACACTAACACTGCATGCAGAGCAATGCTTCTTGTATGTTTCTGATTCTCAAAAAAGACAAAACTAAAAGTTAAGTCCTGGATTTTTCAGATTTGAACAAATGTTTGCAAACAAAAAAGTTAAAAATGGTAATGTTAAGCGCAGTTCCCATTTCATAGAATGATGAATTTACATGACACCCCAGGACATGGAATATGCTTACCTGCATACTCTACAAGGTCTTTTCACAGAAAGTTTTTGAGGTACCAGATAGATCATCACCATTTTTAACATCATCTCTGCCATTCAATCTAGTTAACGCTCCTAGGGTATTTACCTTATGTGTAGCTCTTGTTTTTGGCCATCTTACAAAACAAAATACAACCATATTCCTTTATCTTGTTTGCTGCTATTGGCCAAATTCTTGTACTTGTTACTGCAACACATCAGTACTACAGTTTCCTTGATACAATATTCAGTAATCATGATAAATTGCAATGAATTATCCCTGACTTGATCTGATTCCACAACCCTTTGAAGGGTTGTTATGTACTCTGGAAGTAAAGGTATTTCTTCCCCAGGACAACTGCTGTTTTTCAATAGGACACTACATTCACAAGGAGCATTTCCTAAGCTTCCTGGTTTACATGCCTTCCTCCATTCTTTTATTCCCTATTGCAAGATCAACTTGACATGATCTCATTGCACTCTCAGGAGCTCTTAAAACCAGACATCAGACTACGTTCTAACAGCAATACTTTTTCTCTAGTTTGAACTGTTATATTGGAGTGATGCAGAACATCCTTCCAAAGTAACTATTTTGGTGGAATGACCCAGGAAATCATTCCAAATGGATGCTCCTTCTTTAGCTAGCAGTAACAAAGCACCTGACAATAAATTCTTTTGATTATGTTTGGAAGAGTGCTTCACCATCCCATCTGTCTAAGACACACTAACTTAGAAAAAAAATCTCTCCATGTCATCCATAAGGGGATAACCCACGTACAGAGTCTTAATAGCTTTTCAGAACAACTTTCTTCTGAGACACCAACAGATATACACAGAAAATTGTGTATATATATTTCTACAATGGGGCCAGGCCAGCCCAATGGGAGGATGGCCCCCCTGTTGTAGAAGGAAGTAGCAGTCCACAAAAATCACAAAAACTAATAGGCCAAAGAAGAGCCATAAAGATAATAGAGTGGACTATTGAGGATACGAAAAAAATGATGTATTGTTACTATTATGCAAAAAGCCCAGAATTTCCAGCTAGAGGATATACAAAAAGATTAAGAGATAAATTAGAGGAAAGAAAAATACTTCCACAAAAAAAAAAAATTGTCAGAAGCTTCAAATAAAAATTTGCATTCATTAATACAACAGATTTTTGAAAAACAGTCTATAGACCAAGAAACTTTGATCTGTTTGGAAAAAAAAACATCTGAGGATATTTTTGAAAAGTATAAAAAAGAAATATGGACATGGGAAAGAAAGAGATTTGATATGGTGCAATATTTATGCAAAGGAGAAAGCCAAACTAATCAATATAAAGAAGGCAGCCCCAAAGATATTTGAAGAGAAATACAGGCAAAGTATAGGGAAAATTTCACAATAAGAAAAATAATATCACAAAGATGCAATGTAGAAAAAAAAAATCAGTAAAGTAGAAGTTAAAAAATAAAAGTTGAAGTTATGGAGTGCCTGCAAAATGAAAGCTTTAATGTAGAAGGTCTAACACAGATTACTTTACAGCACGATGGAGTGAGTTCTCAAAGTAAGATGTAGCAAGAAGATCAGGAGACATCTGAAGAAGAAATATGGACATGGAAAAGTAAAAGAGATTTAATATGGTGTAATATTTATGCAAATGAGAAAGTAAAACTAATCAATACAAAAATAGCAGCAAAAAATATATTTGAGGAGAAATACAGGCAAAGGAATCTGGATATGGACAATTTTATAATACAAAAAAATAAGAAGACAGTGGAAAAGTAGAAAAGGAGATTAGTAATGGAGAAATCAAAGAAATAGAAATTGAGGTTATGGAGTACCTGTGAAGTAAAGGATTCAGTGCAGAAAATCTAATGCAGAAAGCACCACACCAGGATAGAACAATAGATATCCAAACTAAAGGGAAACCAGTGGAACAGGAAGCAATTGGTCAGGTGCCATATCAAGATATTTTAGAGCCTTCCACAGGAAACCAGTATAAATGTTCACTTGAAGCTAGACAGCAAGGGAAGGAACAGGAAACTGTGGAAACTCTGATGCAGTCAATGTTGAGGAGTGATAGGACGGTGAGCTCTCATATGACAGAGTAACAGATGGCACAGGATGAAATTGAAGAGAATGTGCTACAGGAAGATGTAATAGAACTTTCTATGGAATGCCTGCAGGAAATGGAAAACAAAAAATGCACCCTCAGTTTAGAAGAAACCGAGCTAAGAGAAGAGTTGCTTGACTTAATAGACATAGGCATACTAAGATCAATGAAAGAAATAGACTGCAGAAGGTCAATAAAACCCCAAAAGACAGAAGTTTGATAAATCAAATGAACACAGTAATTAGGACTGTCCATAGAGATTCATGTGCTATAACAGATGTAAACAGGATATATTACTGTGCAGCTAAATTAATAACTGATAAAGTTCCAAAAGAAGTGTGATGCCCATGCCCTGGCCCAGCAATCAAGGAGCCTCAATCCTCACCACAAACACCAGTGAGGGGCATCTCATATAGGAGGAAAGGATAACAAATACACACAGTAAAGTGCAATTTCCCTTAAGAGCACACAGAGATCACAGTCAGTCTGGGGCTGGTCGCTCCCTTGCTCTCCAGGTCCCCAATAAGACTCCCCACTGGCACAGCTATAGGGTCTGGATCTCAGCCTAGTGGGCAAGCTAAAACCTCCAGCACCCTCTCTGTCCAACCAATGCTTCGTGTCCCTGCCCAAGTAGCTGACACGCAGACACACACACACACACACACACACACACACACACACACACACACACACACACACACACACACACACACACACACACACACACACTTTGAGAAGAGTTTATACAACCATACAGACACTCCTGGGGAAGGCTGGCACAGGTTCTCCAGTTGTGCCCCTTTTCCCCAGACTATATGTAGTACCAGCTGCCACCACTCACTAATATTTATCAGCTACTCAAAGGCCCTTAAAAGTGTGTCCAATTATTACTGTGCAATATTATCATCCAATTGGTAGTATAGCCCAGGGCTAAAGCTATCAGAGGGGCTTTGTACAATTTACCAAAGGCATGCAAGTACTCTAAATAGCTTAAATTATCTCTACAAAAACAGCCACAGTTGAAAAGGTTTAAAATATTTAATAAATAGTCAAACCACAAGACAATACTTTTTACTACAAAGTGCTAGTCAAGAGTTCAAAGATCACAGAGAAATACTTAAAATAATTCAGTAGTACAGTTCTGACACCACAGAAAAACAGTTAGTCTAATCTTTCTAGTTTCTAGCTATTTCTAAGAAAAAACACGAGTCTAAGATAAACTTGTATATAGAGCAAGACAGTGCTGATGAGTTGGATAGTCAAGACAAAAATGCTTAATGCTCTCTGATTCTCTCTGTTCTTAAAATCACATTCCTGGTTCACATTACATCATTCTTCACACTTCCCTGGGTTCCCAGGGTAACAGAAACTACATTTACATTTTTCACCTCTGAGCAGAAACCAGAGCAATAAAGGACATTTATGCATGCAAATTCTGGCAATTAACTCTGGCCTTAAAACAATAACAAGAATTCCTTCATCTAGACCAGCCGGAGCTGTGTTTACATCAAAGGGTCCCAACATGCTTTACTTGGTCAGCAGAGTGCACTGTTGTTACATTTTTTCAGTTCCACATGTAACACTATTTTTACCATTTACGACAACAAGCCTGTGGTTTACATTAACATGTATAGATGACAGAATTATCTCCGAAATTCTATCTGGCTAGGCTGGCAACCTTCACCGATCTTCACCCAATCTTCACATATCCCCCCCCCCCCCGGAGAACTCAAGCTAGTTTTTCAGGTGACCCTTGAAAAACGCTGCTTGAGGGAGTTAGGTCTATCTGAGTGTACCTTACCCCATTCCCTGTCTTGAGAGCCCATCTGTATTGGCATTGCTAATCCCACTGCGGTGCTGCATGGACATATATGCTTGCAACCCCAGGCTCCATCTTAGCAACTTGGCATTTTGCTGGCTGGTTCTGTTTAACCATGTTAGGGGGTTGTGATCTGTCATAACAGTGAATTTCCTTTCTTACAGATAAGGCTAAAGTTTCTGCAGTGCCCACACTATGGCTAGACATTTCTTTTCTACAGCTACATAGCATTCCTCCCTGGGTTGGAGTCTACGACTGAGATAAACCACTGGGTGCTCTTCCCCCTCTGAAGAAATCTGGCTAAGTACAGCCCCCACCCCATGGCTTAAAGCATCCACCTGCACAACAAATTATTTGCTGTAATCTGGACTGGCTAATACAGAAGGTCCTCCCAAAGCTTCTTTAAGCTTCTGGAATGCCTGCTCACATGCTGGGGTCCACACTACCTTATCTGGCCTGTTCTGTCTTGTCAGGTCTGTGAGGGGAGCAGCTATGGTACTATAATCAGGGATGAACTTTCTGTAGTACCTTGCTGTCTCTACACCTGCTTTTTAGTAACAGGTGCAGGCCATGCCTGAATCGCTTCCACTTTGGCAGGTTCTGACCTTATCTTACCGCTTCCCACTCTATGTCCTAGGTAGGAGACCTCTGACATACCCACCTGACATTTTCTCGGCTTAATGGTCAACCCTGCCCGCTGTAGTCTGCCCAGCATCTCCCTGACATGTTGAAGGTGCTCTTGTCAGGAATGGCTGTACATGGCAATATCATCTAGGTAAGCAAGGGCAAACCCTCCTGTTCCTGCTAGAATATGATCTGCTAGCCTCTGGAAAGTTGCTGGGGCATTCTTCATCCCAAAGGGCATCTTTGTGAACTCATACAAGCCAAAAGGAGTCACAAAGGCTGACTTCTCTCTAGCACTGGGAGTCAAGGGCACATGCCAGTAACCCTTGGTAAGATCGATAGTTGTAAGATACTTAGCCCCACCCAGCTGCTCTAGGGCCTCATCTGTCCTAGGCATGGGGTAAGCATCTGACTCTGTGTGACTATTTAATTTCCTGTAGTCCACACAGAACCTGGTGCTGCCATCCTTCTTTGGCACCAGCACCACTGGGGAGGCCCAGAGACTGTTGGACTCTTGAATCACCCCTAGTTCCAACATCTCCTGTACCTCCTCCCTCAGTGTCTGTTTGACTCTCTCAGGCACTCTATAAGGGGCCTGCCTAATAGGTCTTTGGGGTCCTGTATCAATCTGGTGCTGCCCCAGGTGGGTGCACCCTGGTTTCCAGTGAACATATCCCCAAATTCCTGCAGCACTGCTCGGATTTCCCGAACCTGGGTAGAAGATAGCTGCTGGGACATTGCTACCCCTTCCACTAAGGTATCAGCCCATGCTTCACTGAGGAGATCAGTCCCCAGATCTTCCTCGGACTCCTCCTGCAATCCACTGCAAATGTTCAGCACAAGAGCCTCCCTATCATGATAAGGTTTCATCATATTAACATGGTAAAATTTGTGCCCCTGCCTTCTGCCTAGCAGTTCCACCATGTAGTTAACATCACTTACCTTTCTTACCACCTTGTAGGGTCCCTCCCAAGCTGTTTGCAGCTTGTTATGTCTGACAAGAATGAGAACCATTACCTGCTGCCCCACAGCATATGCCTACAGCATATTCTCTAACTTGAGCATTCCTGTCATACCACACCTTTTTCTGTTGTTGGGCTTCTGCCAGGTTCTCCTGGGCCAAGCACATGTGTTCCCTGAACCTTGTCCTGAGGTTCAGGACGTATGCCACAACAGACTCCTTGTGAGACTCGCACTCACCTTCCCACTCATCTCAAATTAAATCTAGAGGTCCCCTCACCCACTACCCATACGGCAACTCAAAGGGTGAAAAGCCTGTGGATTCCTGGGGAACCACTTGTAAGCAAACAACAGATGGGGCAAATATTTGTCCCACTCCCTGTTAAACTGATATGCAAATGCCCATAACATGGACTTGATTGTAGAGTTTAACCTCTCAACAAGACCATTAGTCTGGGGATGGTAGGGGTGGTCTTCATGTGCATCATCCCACAGGACTTCCACAGACAAGCCAGCAGGTCTGACATGAAATTGGCACCTCTGTCAGTCAGTATTTCTTTTGGGACACCTACCCTGCTGAAAATCTCTAACAATGCATTTGCCACCTTCTCTGCCTTAATGGAGGACAAAGCCACCGCCTCAGGGTATCGTGTAGCATAATCCACTATCACTAGGATATACTTTTTTCCTGTGGAACCTGGGGTGCTCAGAGGACCCACAATATCCATATCTTCCCTCTGAAATGGCTCCTCAATCACAGGCAAAGGTTTTAAAGGAGCTCTCACCTTGTCTCCTGCCTTGCCTAACTTTTGGTACTGCTCACAGGTCCTGCAGTATCCTGTTACATCCCTGGAAGTTTCAGGCCAATAGAAGTTCTGCATAATATGTTTTTTTGTATGTTTTATGCCCATATGACCTGCAAAGGGAATATCATGGACTATGGCTACAAGTGCCAGATGGTAGGCTCTAGGCACTACCAACTGCTGTACTCTCTCACCTTCTAGCCCTCCCTCAGGGGTCCACTCTCTGTACAGTAACCCTTTGTCCCAGTATACAGATTCCCCCTTTCCTTGAGAATCAGATGCCTCCCTAGCTACCTGCCTCAGGCCTTGCAATGTAGGGTCTGAGAGCTGAGCCTGTCTCAACTCTCTCCTTGTAACCTTTCCCAGCTCCCCTTCCACAGGAAGTCTGGCATCCTCTGACAGTGGTGCCTCACTGTCAGCCTGGGTACTACTACTCACCTCTACCTTTCCAGTCACTCTGTCCCAGGGAACATCAGTACCCCAAAGCAGCTGTGGCTCACCTTCAGTCTCACTGCTACAGGGTAGCTTCCTCCCTGAAGTAACCACCTCACCAGTCCTGACTGCAAGTATGCAGTCTGTCTGGGTCTCTCCCAGGGTACCAGACCCACATGCTTGTCTCCTAGCCTGACTGCATGTAACTGCACAAACACATGGTACTGCCTCATCCAAATCCTTCCCTATCAGGACATCTGCAGGATGGTAGCTTGGTACCCTTGTTGTCTCAAGACAACCTGCTATTGGCATTTTGTCTCGCCCACTTACTGACTCCCTCACCTTTTGTTCCCCACCTTGCCTCCATGGAATACCTGTAAGCCACATGGCCCCACTGGTTGCATTCAAAACATTTAACCCTAGCTCCTGGACGTGTACCTGGACTAGTGGCTTCCCCTGCTACTGGCAGATTCTGTTGAGGCAATCTGTGCTGCCCACCATGGGTTCCTTTAGACCCATGAGCAGTACTGGGGGTCCGTTTCCTGTGCAGGGCTGCCCTGCTTGCCAGGTATAGGTCTCCCTTCTTCCCCAACTCATCTGAAGTGGCACATTGTCTATCAGCTAACCAGATCCCCATGTCCTCAGGCAAAGTGCTAAGGGCTTGTTCCCTCACCAAAGGTCTGCCAGCCCTTCAAAAGTGGTGACCTGACATCCACTCACCCACCTATCGAAATAAGTGCTCAGTTCATCAACATATTCACACACACTTTCACCTGCCTTGCGTCTATGCTCACGAAACATTTTCCTGTACATTTCAGGTGTTAGTGTAAACAATTCTAACAAGTGATTTTTAACAGCAGTATAATCAAAACATGCAACATCGGACATTTTTGACAAAACAGTTACAGTTTTACCATGGAGTAAGGGGATCAGGAACTGTACCTAGAGCCTTTGATTCAATACCATACTGTTTGCATACCCTCTCAAACATATGAATGGAACTATCAAAAGTATCCCCCTCTTTAAACTGCGGAAGAAATTTACTGACCTTTTGTGCTCCTGGGGTCCAGTTACTCCCTTCCTCATTACCTCCATGATTCTGGCGAAGAGTCAGCATTTCCCTCTCATGCTTCCTCTGCCACTCCTTTTCCTTGACTTCCAGGAATAGCAGTTTGTCATTCTCCTCAGCCTGTAGACTCCTCAGTATTTCAGCTGCTTCTATCTCCAAACGCCTGGCCTCCAACTCAATTCTGTTTAGCTCCAGATGGTTTTTAAGTCCTCTGCAGAAAGCTTGAGCTGTCCATTCTCCGAAGGTATTATTTTATTTTTATTTTACATTTGTTAACCGGGGGTGTCTGACTGAGCTGAAAAAGCCCTTTTTCAGCAGAGGCCCGGGGAGAAAAGCTCCACAAAGAAAAATTACAGACACATTTAGTTATTTAGACATGATCAGTATACACACAAATTACAAGAGACATGTTTTTACAGTGGTATGCGGCACAAGCAGTTACAGTGGAGAGAACAATCAAAAAAATATTAATTTTAAAAATAAAGGTAAGTAATAGATTTGTGGTGTACGGCTGAACTTTGGAACATAGGTAGAATACATACATAGTACACAGGTACAGTACATACATTGTAGATCAGCCAGTGTTTGTGAGTAAGATTGAAAAACTATTATCAATTGCTCTAGATTTAGTATGTATATGTTATCCACTTTCACTAGCCTGGGGAGCAATCATGGCACTGCCAACTTTGCTTGAGATGTTGCCTGATGAGGTCTTTAAAGGAGGCTTTGGATGATGTGTTTTGAATGCTAGTAGGGACAGAGTTCCATTTTTAGCCACC
The DNA here is from genome assembly GCF_019279795.1 of Protopterus annectens. Lineage (NCBI taxonomy): Eukaryota > Metazoa > Chordata > Ceratodontiformes > Protopteridae > Protopterus > Protopterus annectens. Next base: position 395,258,747 of record NC_056738.1, on the reverse strand, counting down.
GAACTACTATATAGTGCATCTCCAAAGCTATTGTAGCTGTTGGTGACTTCTAGTAGTAGTTTGCTTGATGATCTAAGAGGCCTTTTGGCTGAGTGATGTTGTACTAGGTTTTTGAGGGAAGGACACTTATTGGGGAGGTAATAGATAGAATGACAGAGGCAGAGCTGATTGTAGGTTAGGAGGTTGGGCAGTTCAAGCCAGTGGAGCTGTCTCAAAGCAGTACAGTGGTGAGTTCTATATGAACAATTTGCAGCAAAGCAGGCAATTCTGTTATAGCAAGCTTCCATTTTGCTTAGTTCAGTTTTGTTGAGATTAGTCAGAATGGGAGATGCATAGAGTAGGGTGGATAGAAGTTGGGAGCGAGCAATGGCTGATCTTGTGTTGTTGGTAAGAAATGGTTTGATACGGTAGAGTGACCCCAGTTTGGCATGTACTTTTTTAATAGTTAAGTTCAGATGACTATCAAATTTTAGGTGGGAGTCTATGGTTATTCCCAATAGCTTAGCCTGTGCCACTGGAGCAATTGGAGTAGCATTTGTGGAGTAGATAGTGAATTGACTGTTAGTGTTTTTGTTAGAACTGGTTATAATCATAAGCTGAGTTTTCTTTGGATTGAGGATAAGTTGGGCTTTGGTAAGGTAGTTTTCAACATCAGAGAATGGTAGTTGAGTTGTTTGCAGAAGGGTAGGAATGTTTTGTGCAGCACAGATTAAGGTAGTGTCATCTGCATACTGAATTATAGATGCATGCTGTGTGGAGGTGTGGAGGTCATTTGTGAAGACTGTGAATAGTAGTGGTCCTAAGATAGAACCCTGTGGGACTCCTATAGTTATGGGCAGCTGAGGAGAGAGAGAATTTTCCCATTTCACAGCTTGGTACCTGTCAGTTAAGTAGCTTTGGAACCAGGTAAGAGTGGAATTAGATAGATGATATTGGTTTAGTTTGTTTAGCAGGATTTGGTGTGGGACTGTGTCAAATGCTTTGGACATATCCAAAAAAAGAGTTGACACTTGCAGGCCTTCATTTTTGAGACGGTTTACTGTGTCTGTGAAGCAGAGGAGAGCTGTAGTGGTACTATGGGCAGGTCTGAAACCATGCTGAGTAGGTGACAGGATGTTGCAGTCTAGGAGATAGTTTAGCATCTGGGTATGGATGCATTTTTCTAGGATTTTGGCCAGGGGGGAGAGTAAAGCAATGGGTCTGTAGTTATTAAGTTCAGTGGAGGTCCCGCCTTTATGTATGGGTGTAACATAGGATATTTTCCAGAGTTTGGGCACATAGTTTTCAACAATTGATCTGTTCATGAGAGTGGAGACTGGGATAGCAAAAGCATCTGATGTGAGTTTCAAGAAATAGCTGGGGAGTAGGTCGGCTGCTGTTGATGAGGTTTTTAGTTTGGAGAGCATGCTTTTGATTGAAGTGGTGGAAACTGTTTTGAGGTAAAGCTTGTATTAGTGTTATTTGTGTTGGGGGGATAGTGAGGAAGGAACTGTCCTGTGATACTAAGGATAGAATTGAGTTCACAAAGTGGGAGTTGAATTGTGTTTCGATGGGAACTTTAGTGTCAGGGGTGGTTGGTTTGGGGATAGCCTTTTGGGTGGATTTTAGTAGCTGGTTTACATTTTTCCAAAATTTTTGCGGGTTGTGTTGGTATTTAGTTTGTAATGTTGTGTAGTAGGATTTTTTGTCCAGCCTAATGCATTTTTTTGCACTGTTGCACAGTTCTTGGTACTTAGTTAGGCTTTGTGTTTCTTTGTTTTTTTGATAGTAACGCCAGGCAGTGTCTCTGGACTTGAGGATTTGTTTGGTTTCTTTACTGAGCCAGGGGTTTGTAGAGGTTCTAACCTTGATTTTGCGTAATGGAGCAACAGCGTCTAGGTGTTGTAGAAATGTTTTGTTGAAATATGCTACAGCCTGGTCAAGTGGGAGGGTTTTTAGGGGGGGTCCAGTCACAGTTACACAGTAAAGTGTTGAGGACCTCAGGAGAGAATTTTTTTTGTGTTTCTAGTGGATATATAGTTAGTGGTTTTGCATATGCTTGTTCTACTACGTATAAAGTATATTATGTTGTGGTCACTTAAGGTGTCTGGGAGACTGCCTGTGTGAGGGTACAATGTGGGGTTGCTAGTTAGGACCCAGTCAAGGATGGATTCCCTTTTAGATTTTTTATCACACCTAGTTGGAATTTGGACTAGCTGCTGGTAGCCATGGAGATTTGTTAGATTACTTGGTGGTTCTGATATACAGGTGAACCAATCTAGGTTGTAGTCCCCCAGAATAAGGGTTCCTTGTGAGTATGTGGAAGAACACCAGGATAAGAAGTCTTCAAGGCTAGCAGGTGTATTACCAGGTGGAATATAGATCACAATTGTGGCAATGACCTTTTTAGGGTGAAGTTGAAGTTGTGAGATAAGTATCTCCCAATTATTGAGGGAGGGGTAGGAGTTTGGTAATTGATGGACAGTTAAGTTGGACTTGTAGAGTAAGGCAATTCCACCCCTTTTACGAAGTGGTCTGTCTTGTCTAATGATATTGTAGCTGGTAGGAAGAACTTCTGAGTTAGCTATGTTTTTATTTAGCCAGGTTTCTGTTAAAGCTTAATAATAAAGATTATATCTCCACTGCCAGTCTGATTGTCCTCCTGGTTGCTGTTTTCTGAAGCAGCTGTAACTAAGGCTGCAATCAGATCTGCCTTAGTCAGGTTTCCATGCACCAGTCCCCTAGCCTGGCACATCTCTGCCAGCTGGCTCCTTGTCAGCTTTCCATACTCCTCTGCTGACATACTGCCTGCTCACCCTGACTAACTAAGCTAACAAAATAAATAAAACAGTTGTGATCTGAACTCTGAGTATTCACTGTATGGCTGATTTAGAGTACAAAACACCTTCAAAGCTCACTGTACACTAGCTACAGGGATTCACTCTACCCACACCACTACAAGTCAATTAGTATTTGCCAACCAATTAATATGTGGTGTGGATATCCCACCACTGCCAAACAATTAATATCTGATGCCCCGCGCCCTAGCCCAGCAATCAAGGAGCCTCAATCCTCACCACTAACACCAGTGATGGGCATCTCATATAGGAGGAAAGGATAACAAATACACACACACACTCACACTTTGAGAAGAGTTTATACAACCACACAGACACTCCTGGGGAAGGCTGGCACAGGTTCTCCAGCTGTGCCCCTTTTTCCCAAACTATACGGTAGTACCAGCTACCATCACCCACTAATATTTATCAGCTACTCAAATGCCCTTAAAAGTGTGTCCAATTATTACTGTGCAATATTATCATCCAATTGGTAGTATAGCCCAGGGTTAAAGCTATTAGAGTGGCTTTGTACAATTTACCAAAGGCATGCAAGTACTCTAAAGAGCTTAAATTATCTCTACAAAAACAGCCACAGTTGAAAGGGTTTAAAAAAAATTAATAACAAATAGTCAAAATACAAGACAATACTTTTTACTACACAGTGCTAGTCAAGAGTTCAGAGATCACAGAGAAATGCTTAAAATAATTCAGTAGTACATTTCTGACACCACAGAAAAACACTTAGTCTAATCTTTCTAGTTTCTAGCTATTTCTAAGAGAAAACACAAGTCTAAGATAAACTTACATATAGAGCAAGACAGTGCTGATGAGTTGGATGGTCAAGACAAAAATGCTTAATGCTCTCTGATTTTCTTTGTTTTTAAAATCACATTCCTGGTTCACCTTGCATCATTCTTCACACTTCCCTGGGTTCCCAGGCTAACAGAAACTACATTTACATTCTTCACATCTGGACAGAAACCAGAGCAATAAAGGACATTTATGCATGCAAATTCTGGCCATTAACTTTGGCTTTAAAACAATAGCAAGAATTCCTTCATCTAGACCATCCAGAGCTGTGTTTACATCAAAGGGTCACAACATGCTTTACTTGGTCAGCAGAGTGTACTGTTGTTACATTTTTTTCAGTTCCACATGTAACGCTATTTTTACCATTTAAGACAACAAGCCTGTGGTAAACATTAATATATACAGATGACAGAATTATCTCCAAAATTCTATCTGACTAGCCTGGCAGTCTTCACCTATCTTCACCCAATCTTCACAAGAAGAACACAGGGTAGTGAGGAAAAGGAAGGAGAGAAATTGAATACCATCATGAAAGTATCGAATTGAGAAAACCATAAAGCAACTAAGATGAGAAGTGTCACTATTAGAAGAGTATAGAAGAGGGAACAGATCAACAAAAATACTCAGAAAGATAGACATGATAAAAGCAATGCACAATATTAGAACAGATCAGGATCTATCAACTAAACATTTCAGCACAGGTGGAAAAACCTAGAAGGTACACAGATAACTATAAAGGAAAATTACAAAATAAGCAATTTATTGATGAACCAAAAACGTTTTATAGAGAATTGGGAAACAAGGTAAAAGGAATTGAAAGGCCACCAAAAAAAGAAGAAATAGATACATTTTGGAGAAGTATCTATGAAGATCTTGTGGAACATAACAAAGATGCTAAATGGATAAAAGAAGTAGAAGGAAGAAAGAATAAGAAGTTTAAAGGTACAGGATATGAAATGGGATGAAGTAGTAGTCATAGAGATTGAAACAAAGTTAAGAAATGCCTCTAATTGGAAAACCCCAGGCCCAAATGCAGTACCTAACTTTTGGCTAAAAGTGCTAACATCTTTGCACGAAAATTTAGCCATGAATAAGAACTATTTATATGCGAACCCCGAACTAACACCAACCTGGCTAACAACAGGAAAAACAAAGCTCCTACTTAAGAGTGAACCTGCAAGCTACCCTAAAAATTAAAGAGCAAAACTTGCCTTCCGATGACGTATAAACTATACACGGGAATTGATGCTGACAGAGTTTATAGTCATTTAGAAGAAAATTCAATTATGGCAGTAGAACAAATGGGCAATAAAAGAAAGTCATATGGAACAAAGGATCATTTGTTGTTAAATAAAGTCATAGTAGAGAACTGTATAAAGGGGAAGAATCTAAGTATGGCATGGATTGATTACAAAAAAGCATTTGATAGTATCCCGCATTCATGTTTAATAGGGTGCTTAAAAATGTATAAGATATAGCCTACACTGATCGAATACATTACAGTGAGCATGAAAGAGTGGCAACCCACTTTGCAATTAAGCCATGATAAAAGCCAATGTATTATCCCAGGGATAAGAATTGAAAGGAGGGTATTCCAGGGTGACTCTCTGTCACCATTGCTATTCTGCCTTGCCCTTAACCTATTAAGCTGTCTACTTAACAGCTTAGGCCATGGCTATAATTTGGCTCCAAGAAAACAACAAACTCTAAAGACTTCTCATCTTCTGTTAATGATTTGAAACTGTATAGCTCATCAGATGAGGAACTAAAAGCACAACTGCAAGTTGTCAAAACTTTTTCAGATGATATAAGAATGTCATATGGTCTTGATAAATGTGCAAAAGCAACCTTTAAAGCAGGAAAACTGCAGCACCAGGAAAACATCAGTTTGGGACAAGAATATGATATAAAAGAACTTGAGCAAGAGGGAGTGTATAAATATTTGGGAATTGAAGGGTCAGCAATAAAACATGAACAAATGTGAACAAAACTTAGTAAGGAATACGTCAGACTTAAATTAATCCTGAAAACAGCGTTGACATCTAGGAACAAAATCCAAGCTATAAACCAATTTGCTCTTCCTGTCCTAATGTACTGTTTTGGAGTGATTGATTGGCCCCAAAATGTGTTGGATAGATTAGATATTAAAACAAGAAGGATGCTTCATGCTCACTAAATGATGTATGAAAATCAGTGCATACCAAGATTATATATTCCCCGTTCTGAAGGAGGGATGAGCCTCCTTGACATTGATTACATGTATAGATCTTCAATTGTGGGACTCCACACATACCTGTTGACCTCACAAGGGTCTATATTATATACTCAAAGTTTCAAAACTTCGAACCTCATATGATCGACACCATATGAGCGAAGTTTGAAACATCGAATATATAATAAAAAATAAAAAAAAAAGAAAAACTTACCTAAACGCTCTGAGCAGGAGGGCAAGCCCTCTGCACCCCCCACACCCCTGCTACTTAAATATACCAACTCTGAGATCGTACTTCAGTGCAGAAAAGGGAATTTTTGCCATTCTGTGCCATACGGAGATATTTGTTTTAACCTTCGAACTTGTAAAAGTATGAACATATGATGTCGACCATGTGACATTCGAACTTTTACAAGTTTGAGGTTATAAAAAGAACCCCCCCCCCCTCACAAAACCCAAATGTAGTGAATGTTTTGAAACATGAGGAGAATAAATCTAAGATGACTTCTATGCTTAATCTAACAGAAGCATATCGGCATCAAGCAGAAATGGAAATCAAACCAGAAGTAGATAAAAATCAGGCAGCAACTGAATGTGCCAAAAAACAAAAGAAAGAATATTAGGTGAAGGACCAGATGAAAAGGCAAGAAATGTGGAAAATGCATAAATATAGTTGCAAGTATAGAAAACTTCTGGAAGAACCTTATGTTGATCTGGAACAAATGCAGGAATGGTTAAGGAGAGGTGAATTCAAACTAAGAGATGAAAGGTTAATATTGGCGGCCCAAGATAGTGGTCTACATACATACTGGTTTACAAAGTCCATTGAACATGTGGAGAAACAGACAAATATAGGTTTTGTAAAACAGAATTGGAAACAGTTGTACTCCTCATTGCTGTTTGCGACATACTGAAGGCAGAGGAACTGTATACTAAAAGGCATAATAATGTGGTGAGACTGTTGCACTGGGAATTGTGCAAACATTATGGTACTGAAGTGGCTGAAAAACACTGGAAATATGAACCACATAACATCATAGAAAATGATGAAGTCTACATCACATGGAATCACCTATTATTAACAGTTCAAAAGATAGATGCTAGAAAACCAGATATAGTGGTCCAAGAAAAGAAGACAAAAGTAGCATTGATCATTGAAATTGCCACACCCAGTGACTACAGCGTCCTGTGTACGGAGAGGCACAAAGTCATAAAATATCAGGATTTGCAGGCAGAAATGAGAGCAATGTGGAAGAAAGGTACACAGATAATTCCAATAGTAGTAGGAGCAACAGGTCTTATAAAAAGAGTCTACAATCCTATTTAAATACTCTACCAATACATGTAACTCCATATGAATTTCAGAAGGAGTCATTACTGGGCACATTGTGGGTGCTGTGAAGAGCACTTTTGGCTGACATCAAAGAGTGAAACAATACTAATTTCATGAACTTTAATTGTACTTTGACTTAGGAATGGGGTTCATTCCTCTCATGATATTAGAAACCCAAAAGATTTAGAGAAATTAAAAAAGGGAAAACTGTACAATAATATGATATACTGACAAGTGAAGGGGGACTTTCCTACTTTGCCTGGTATCAGTCTTAGTATGTAATTAGTTTGTTTTGTAAAATCTTACAAATATACACAATCCCCTTCCATAAAATAGGAATATGAACCAAACCTAACAATTACATGCTAACAACAGTCCTGAACAATGTAGCAAAAACACTTGAAAAATTGTGTGTCATTGCTTGGTCATCTACTTAAAGGACAACCAAATTCTTAATGCATAATGACATGGTTTCTGCAAAGGCTTTTCTGCAAATCTTACTAATTATGGTGACAGAATTATTCAGAGAAGAACTTAACAATGGGCAAATATTGTCTAAACTGTTCTTGGCCTTGTCCAAGATCTTCAACACTATAAATGCTTCTAAGCTTATAGGTTTATGTGTTTATAGGTATACACTAGTCATGTAGTCCAGAAGGCCATTGGGAAGCCTAGACAGCTAAATCAAATATATCTGGAATAACTGGGGCTCACAATCAAGGGTTATTGTATTGCATAGCTCAGGGGTGAATTTATGATTACCCATTCAATCATTCAGATCTCTTCAAAAGCTTGAGGACATAGGACTCAATCCAAGGCTTCTCTGTTTGCTGTTTCAGTGCACAATTATAATTATACAGTTGAACACAAAGTGATCAGATGTCCCACGGGGAGGGGAACAAATACTTGTTATGTCAGAGCTATCACCAGGAATGCAAAAAAAAAAAACAAATCATCTTCCATTTTTTTATTGCAACTGAAGTGAAATTTTGCCACTGAACTGAAAGAGATTATTTATTATTTCTTTATTTATTTTATATTTATTTTATTTTACATTTGTTTGCTGGGTTAGTCTAACTGGACCAGTGGCTCCTTTTCAGCGAAGGTCCGGGGAGAAAAGCCCCAAGGAATGAAAAAAGCTATCAGTATAAACAATGAAAATAGTTATACATAAACGGAATAGAAAAAAATGGATATTCACAATAGTAGAAACATTATGTCAAAAATTGTAGTAGAAAAAGCAATAAACATGTATGCATATATACAGTAAGTTCTTGTACAATGTATAAAATCATCCATGTTATATATATACAAATCAGTAGTGGTAGATACAAGAAGCTTGTTTGAACTGAGTAAAAATAAGATGTATAGCAGGTCAGAGCTATATGGAGATATAGTTATCCAGGGGTGATACAGGAACAGAGCCAGTTGTTGGGTAGATGTTCTTTAAGAAGGAGTTTGAATTTGGAGGTGGAAGGGGTATTAAGTATATGTTGAGGAGTGTGGTTATACATTTTTGCTATTTGACATACAAATAAGGATTCACTAAAAGAGTTATTGGCTTTCCTAACTTGTAATAGCAGTTTATTAGATGAGCTGCGGGAGTGAGTAGTGTTGTAAGATTGTACTAGGTGTATTAGAGAAGGATAGGCTTCAGGTTGGTAAAAGATGGTGTAGGCAATAGCTAGTTGGTTGAACGTTAATAAGTTTGGAAGTTCGAGCCAGTGTAATTGTTTAAGGGCAGTACAGTAGTGGATTCTATTTTGTAGGCCGGCTGCAAATTGAGTGATTTTGTGGTGGCATGTTTCAAGTTTTGATAGGTCAGTTTTTCTGAGATTAGAGAAAATGGGTGAGGCATATAAAAGTTTAGAGAGGAAGTGTGCTCTGGCAATTGCTTGTCTAGTTGATGGGGAAATGAATGCTCTAGTCCTGTACAGGCATCCAAGTTTAATATGTACTTTTTTATGGTGAGGGCTTTTGTCATATTTCAGGCCACAGTCTATTGTGACACCAAGTAAATTTGTGCTATCTACTTGTTCGTTTATAGTTCCATTGGATGAGAGTATGTGCACTGATGAGGGGGGATCTGGGGGTTTGTTATTTGAGAATACCATAAGTTTTGTCTTATTTGGCTTTAGTATTAGTTGTCTTTATTTAAGGAAAAGTTCTGTCTGTGAAAGCAAACTGTCTTAGATAGGAGGTCCAGTAGGGAGGAGGCTGTGCAGATCACAGTGGAATCATCTGCATACTGTATAACTGTGGCATGAGGAGAGGTGGAGTTGAGGTTGTTTATAAAGATGGAGAAGAATAGGGGGCTGAGAATAGAGCCTTGTGGGACTCCTATAGAGATGGGTAGAAGTGGAGAGATTTCATTGTGTCATATCACTGATTGTTGTCGGTTGGTTAAATAGCTGGGGAACCAGGTAATGGATGTTAGACAGAGTTGGACAGATGCTAAGTCAAGTAATACTTTTTGATGTGATACAGTTTTGATTGCTTTTGACATATCCAAGAAGATAGAAGAGATGAGGTGCTTACTACTTCTATGGTGTTTGATGTGTCTGTGAAACTTAAGAGGGCTGTGGTGGTGCTGTGTTTAGGTCTGAATCCATGGTGAGAATTGGAGATGAGGTTGTTTTGTATTAGGTAGGACAGCAGTCCAGAGTGTATGCATTTTTCTAGAATTTTGCTAAGAGGGGAGAGTATGGTAATGCGTCTATAGCTGGATAACTCGGTGGATTGACCACCTTTGTGTAGGGGTATTATATGGGAAGTTTTCCAGAGTTTTGGTACATACTATTCAATGAGTGAGCAATTAATTAGTATGGAGAGAGGGTAAGAGACACAGCCTGATGCTAGTGAAAAAAATTCACTTGGGAGTTGATCTACAGCTAGTCTAGTGGGTTTTAGTTGAAGGAGGAGTTTTCTGATGTAAGTAGTTGTGACAGGTGGAAATGAAAAGGCTGTGGGTTGGTAGTCAGCTGTTGAGGGGATGGTAGGAGGGTCTTTGTTGCTGTTGTTGACTATGGCCAGAATAGAGTTAATGAAATATGTGTTAAATTGGGTTGCAGTGCTTATGTTGGGGTTAACGTTGCTAGGGGAGGGGTAGTGGTTTGGCCAGGATTTAAGAATTGTTTGATAGATAGCCAGAATTTTTGTGGGTTGTTTTTATGTTTCTGTTGTATTGTGGTGTAGTATGACTTTTTTGTCAGATCTAATCTGTTTTTTTTTTTGGCCAGGTTGCGCAGCTGATGGTATTTGTGGAGGGAGGTTTGGGTTTTACAGGTTATGTGTGCCAAGCTTTATCTCTTTGTTTCATAGTGTTTAGGCTGTGTCTTGTTAGCCAGGGTGCTAGTGTGGATTTTCAGTGTCTTCTATGGATAGGAGGAAGGATGTCTAGGATGTTTAGGAATGAGCTGTTGAAGTATGTAACAGCCTCATCCAGGGGATGTTGTCTCAAGAGGGACCAGTTGTGATGTTGCAGGAGGTAGGTGAATGTATCTGTGGAAACATTTTTTGGGGGGATGGATATTTTTATAGATAGTATTTTTGGATACGTTAGTTTTGTGCCTAATAAGATAGGTGGGTGAATGGTCACTTAGGGACTCAGGGAGGCAACCAAATTGCAAGCATAGGTGTAGACAATTGGAGAGTATCCAGTTGAGTATTGAGTGTCTGTTGTTGTGTTTGTCGATTCGAGTTGAATTGGATATGTGTTGAGTGAAACTGAAAAGTTTGATATGACTGGTGGGGTTGATGGAGGTGCAAGTACCCCAATCTAAGTTAAAGTCAACCAGGATGACTGTTTCATGATTTATGGTAGAGGATGCCCAGCTAAGCAGGTTTTCTATTAATTGAGTATTGTTGCCAGGGGAGGAGATATACTGCTATGATGATGATGGCCTTATTCATGTTAAGTTGAAGACATGAGATGAGTATTTCCAGGTTAGTGAATTGGGGAGGTGTAATGGGGAAGATGCTTTATGTTTAGGTAGTTTTATATATGATTGCCACGCCACCACTGTGTTTGTTATTTCTGTCTGATTTAAGGATGTTATACCCCTGGGGTAGAATTCTTCACTTTTGTTATTGTTCTTGAGCCAGGTTTCAGTAATTGTTACAATATCAGGGGAGTAAAGTGGAAGGGTAGCTTAAAATTCAGATGATTTGTTAAGAATACTTCTGACATTGATGTTTAGAAAGAATAGGCAAGTGTTAGTTTGAGTTGAGAGGAGTGTTTTTAGCAAGTTGGAGTTAAGCTGTTGGAGTGGTGTCTGGGTGATTGGGTTGGGGCCATGGTTAAAGTGGACGTCCCCACTTAGATGTAGTAGATAAGATTTGAGTAAGAAGCAGAGAGAAGTTTTTTATAGTGAGTAGGTAGTATTTGTGTAGGATGTGTGGGGGTGCATGAGTAATGAAGTATCTTAGTGCGAATAGGTGGAGAGGTGTGTTTTTGATTAGTTATGCAGGTATGTTAAAGTAGGTGAATAGTAGGGAAGGAGTAGAGTTTAGGGGAGAGATGGCTGAGCATGTAGGTAAGGTTTGGAGGTGATGGTAAGAGGTGAGTTGATAAGTCGTTATGAAGAAAGTGAAGAATAATAAATTGAGAAGCCACATATTGTACTAAGCTTGGTGAAGAGGGTTTTATAGGGTATAATGGTGTAATATGATGAGTTAGAGTAAGAAGGGTTGTACTAGTTTTATGGCTGGGTAGTATAGGTGTGGCTTGAGCAGGTGTATGACAAGGTGGTTGTTGATTCGATGGAGTGGTGGGTGTGAGAAAGAAAAGGCTTGAGTGGACTAAAGAGTGGTGGGAGGCTGGACGAGTGATAGGATTGGCTGTTGAAACAGTGGGTGTGGTTATGTAAGTATAAAGGTGGGGAAAGTGGGGGTGTGTGAAAATGGGGGTAGGGTAGGGGAGTGGAGTGATCCCAAGAGGGCGAACAGAACAGGCCAGAGATGGCCAAGCACAACACTGTAGAAATGCATGTTGCAAAAAACAATCAGTGAGCAGGTGAGCAAAAAGTCAAAAAACCTTTGCAGGAGACTATGTTGGATTTAGGAGAGAAGGCTTGTAGAATTTAAAGTTGTTATTATTGTAAGAAAACTTTTTCAAAAAAGAGATTCTGCAGGTAGGAAGGCCAGAATGTATATTACTGCTTGATGTGGTGGGGGTAGAGGCCACTTTGGAGGTACAAGTCATGGTCTAGGTAGTGTACAAATGATTAACAGTACAGGTTAACAGTTTGCTAAGAGGAAGGATTACACATTTATTTATTTATTGTCATTTGTTAACCGGGTTGTTCTAACTGAGCTAGGGGCCCATTTTCAGTGGAGACCCCAGGAGAAAAGCTCCAGATACAAGTAACAATTTTACAAAAAAGGAGATACATTTACAATGGTATAATATTAAGAAGTTATTCATCAAAAATAAAATCCACTATTTTATACAGTTGTGTTCTAGTTGCAGAGTGAAAGTACAGTAACAGCAATATATTCCATATGCTAAAATATTTGCAAGTAACAGCAATAAACTCCAAATGCATCAATTTTAACATGAACAAGATATAGGTGTGCAGTAATAAAATCATTTGAAAGAAAATAGAAAAAAGAAATATGCTTAGAGTAAGGATATATAATTAGGAAGAAAGCAGTAGGATATCAGTTTGCAGTTTGACAGGGTCAGGACCAGGTCTTTTGTAGGTAGAGTTTAAGCTCCTCAAGTTTGAATTGGGCTTTATGGGGAATACTTCTTAAATTAAGAGGAAGGGTATTCCAGGTATGAGCAACAGAGAATTTATATAGAGACTTTCCAATATTTTTGTTGGTTTGTAGATGTCCAGAAGATGTTTGTCAGATTTACGAAGCTGGCATCCGGGGTTATAGAGAGATACAATAGTAGAAATGGAGGGACAGGAAGTGGGGTTATAGAGAATAGAGTGTGTAATATATAGTTGTGGAAGAAGAAGTTGTTTTGGGAATTCAGGCCATTGTAAAGACTTAAGAGTGAAGCAGTGGTGCGATTTATAGGGGAGATTGGAGGCAAATCTAACTATTTTTTGTATGTTTGTTCTAATCTAGAGAGGAGAGATGACTGACGGTTACTAAGGACTGGAGCTACATACAGAAGACAGGGTAAGAGAAAAGACATGGCAAGGGTGGGTTTGGTGGAGGGTGAGAGTAGTTTGTGATTACGGTACAGAAGACCAAGTTTTTGGTGTTTTTTTTTTTATACAATGATTGATATGTATGTCAGATTGTAGTTCATTATCGATAGTAACACCAAGTAATTTAGTATAGTGTTCAGGTCTAATGATAGTATTGTTAAGGGAGCTAATGGAGAAGGAGGATTTATGATGTGCCAGTGTTTTAGGAAGGAAAAGTAGCAGTTTTGTTTTTTTAGGATTTAATATTAGTTGATTATCAGTGAGCCAGGTTTCAATGGAGGTGAAGGTGTCTTGGGTAAGAGCAAGGAGTTCTGGGATGCTATGGGCAGTGGTAATAAGGGTTCAGTCATCTGCATATTGTAAGAGTGTAGAGAGGTTAGTAGCAGAGTGTAATTTGTTAGTGAAGATATTGAACAAGAGGGGATCCAAAATAGAGCCTTGGGGAACACCACTGTTGACAGGTAGAAATGGGGAGTGCCAGCGTATAGATTGTACAGGTTTGTTGTCCATTCGTTGTAGACCACTGGCTGTATCAGGTAAGCTGTTCAGTGCCTAGTTATCTTTCTTACTGTCTTGACAAGTGGGGAAGTTCAGTAGTGGGATGAGTGGCCCAAGGTACCTAAAGTAAGGAGATAAGAAAAAAGGGGGGATAAGTGAGAGGGATTAGATAAATTAAAGAAGACCAGATGTGAGGTCAGTGCAATGCATAAACAATAGGTACTTTCATAACAATATACAGTCTAAAAATATTTGTCACATCAGTTGATGAATGTGCAGACAAAAACCATTTCACAATCAGTTGTTAAATGGCCTAGCAAATAAAACATCCATGAGTTGTAATAGAGGAACCTCTGAAGTGTGCATCTAAACATTTGCCAGTTTCCATGTATAACACCTTTCAGAGGGTCTTTCCAACAAAAATAACACAGCAGTGGACTTTATATGAGAGGTAGTAGATGCCTTCTATGAAGTTATGTCAGCATATAACTGCTTTCATCAGACAGAAACTATATGCAAATATAGTGGCAGCAAACACATTTTGGTTGGCTTCTTCCAGGCCTTGAGCTATGTCAGCAGGTAATGGCAGATGTGAGCTCTTATCTGGTTCACTGCTGCCAGGTAAAGATCTAAGCCACCATGTTACTTAATGCAGATACATTTTATGTAAAAAGAGATCACAGGCAATTTTCATTAGCTACTTTTAAATACCACTAGTGCCACCTAGTAGCCTTATGCAAGTAATAAACTATATGTGTACATGGTGGTCGCAAGCACTTTTCTGGTCAACTGATTCTAGGTAAAAAAGTAAGCCAGTACCTAAATCTTAATGGAAATTAAACTTTCAGAATATTTTGGTCGCGGACATTATTGAATATTTGCTTCTAAGTATTGACTTGTGTCAGGACGTAGAACAGTATGCGAGCTAATGCTATATACATATGTTGGTCGTGAGCTCTTTATTGGATAACTACGTCTATGATATGAAGTAGGCCAACACATACATCTTAAATAAATATGCCAGGGTTTATTGCAGTTGTATTACTAGCGCAACTTGGTGGTAGACCCACTATCAGGCTTAGGTACTTATGTCCACACCCTGGATTAGTTTCTCAGTTGCCTCCCAGTTAAGAAAGTTCAAGTTAAGTGGGGGTGGGCACTATCATCTTCTTTTATTATATAAAATTGGATTGGGTAGCACAACAATCATTTTCCTTTGCAAAACATTGTAGTAGTCTGTCCATTGTCTGATATGAAGATAACATTGACTCACTTTAGTCAGCAAAAAATCATGAACAGGCCAGACATTCTGCATTTCACATCTCATCCTAAATGTTAGCAGGAACAATTTCCTCTTATTCTATATCAACTGCTGCAGATAATTAAACATTCTTGTTCTAAAACTAACTGCAGTGACTGGTGATATAATTCCATATATAAAGGCAAATTAAAGTATAACAATGTCATTCTTAAAACACTGCAATCTTTGAAGATTGAATAAGAATGCAAATAAAGAAATTAAATCATCTGCTGGTAGCCTTTTCTAGAGCAGACTCTTCTTCGGTCAGACCTTGAAAACCAAGCTTGTGGTCTCTGTTCTACACTCTAGGTTAGTGTGTGCATGCATGCATGCATTATTTATACTGGCATCTCATTCTGTCTTTCAGAGAAGCTCATGATCCAGGATACATTACCAAGATCTCCTATCCCTAAGATGACCATCCTTTAAACACAAACTGCACTATTATATGCTAAAGTTTTCTCTTCAGTTTTAGAGCCCCTCTTCCAGCCGACCCTTTCACAGACTAGTATAACCCTTAAGCACAGTTTTCTTGTAAAAACAATGAAAAACCAAAACTCTTTTGGAGATGCCCTGTATAGAAGCATTGTGGTCCCAATATGGATCTATCTCTTTTCATGAGTTAGGGGCACTTCCTGCCTTCTGACATTTAAAAAACTGAGACATATACTATGTTTACCTAGTTGACTGTGGATATACACACAGTATCTCAGATAACATACACTACAACTCACTTTACTATCACTGTACACTTAATACTAGCCAACTATTCTCCACTGTTTGAAATACTGCTACTTAATACTCTAACCTGAATGCATTAATATGATGCTTCCTTTAAAAGTAGGTGACCACTTTAATCTTACTCTTAGATCTCCAGTTTCTTTTTTTTCTTATCAGAACTTTTGTACATTTCCTGCTGCCATATCTCAGGTTGCTGCTGTGTATAACAGTATTTGGAAGTACATCAGTACTAACTGTACTGTACAATGCAGTACAATGCATTACTGTTGGATTTACTGCACGTCAGCAAGTCAGATGGCATTAGAAATGCTCTCTCTAGGGATGCAAACCTCTTCTGCAACATCAACAGAATAGTTTGGAGGGACAGGTATATTATGCAGAGGATGCTGGTGCTATAGTACAGACTCCCCATCCACATAAAGCAAAGTTCATCCCTGTTTAGATTCATAGATTATTACTAGGCTAGCTGCCTTCTTGGACCATTTTTAAGCCTAGCCAATTACCCCCTGTGAAAATCAAACCCTGCACCTTGTGTTTCTAAGGTAAACACCTTAAGCATTACACCACTCTCCCACCCCTTTTTAGATCTACAAATGGGAAAAAGAAAATGTACCCCAGGACTGCCCCCTGTATTACTAATGATGAGATGTGACTCCTAAATGGTTTATCCCATGTATGGGTCCCCTCAAATTATCTCTGGTATGATCCCAGTTATTTTCATCAGGGGTAATATGCAATTATTGACCATGGGATGGGTAAGGCCAATCTACAACCAAAGTGGATAGGTTATTTCACGAACAAAAGGAAAATTGGCTAGGCTTAAAATAGCCCACGAAGGCAGGTAGCCTATTACTTATCTATGAACCTGTGAACCTATTGGCAGGTAAAGCCTGCTAAATCTATTCTTTCTTGTTTCCTGATATATACAGCTTTTCTGTCTACCAATGACTGCCATCAGGAGAATAATGTGTATTTGTTGCTATATATTAATGCTGTGCTATTTACATTTGTAGTTGCTGCTGTCTGAGAAAATGATATGTATTTGCTTGTTATATGTTAACTGTGATTATTTGCAGTTTTAAATTGGCTCTCATAGGTTCATATTAGGCTAATTGCCTTTAAGTGCCATTTTAAGTCTAGACAATAATGTGAGGTTAGAATTAAACCCTTTACCATGTGTCATAGTGGTAAAGACTTTAACCATAACTCCAAACCCACACTTTCTGTGAGGCACTATTTTTTCTCCTTGGGCATCTATTGAAAAAATTTCAGAACCCAGCCAGACATCCTAGTTATCAAAATGTAGACAAACAAACCAACAAGCAACCACAGCTTATATAATCTTCATTTATCAACAATGCATCTTCTAGGACTATAGTCAACTGTCAGATTCTCCCAACAGACAGATAACCCTAGGTCACAAACAGAAATTAGATCTACAGACATTTCAGGAAATTGCTGAAGTGTGTGGCATACCATAGGCAGACCTGTTTGCCACACATCTTGACAAGCAGCAAAAACATTCATTTTTAGTGAAGTTTTTCATTTACACTGAATCAGCATTTCCTCTGTTCTTTTTCAGTATTTCTTCCAATGAAAAGAGAACACTTGGAGGCAAAGCAAGACAGGACCTTATCTGAACCTGTGGAACATCAATGCATCTCTTTAAGTAAGGTCAGAGCTACACTGATTCTTGTCTCTCTCACTTACAAGATCTGTTGTCTTACTTATTGGCTTACACTTGCAAAAGAAGGTTAGGATAGCCATCCCTAGTTATTTTCTTAAATTGTTTGAACAAAGAGCTTTAACTTCCATTAGAGCTACCATTTGGCAGTGTGACTAGGGGAAATAACTTTAATAAAATGTCGTCATCTAGGTGGCATTATTTACCTGCCAATATTAGAAAACATATGAATATAATTTAATGTATGGTGCTATTAAACCAGCTAACTAAAATTTATAATCATATAGTAATGGTTGCTGGAGCTTCAGGTCCTAATGTTCTTGGTGCTTGAAGTATATCGACTTTTCTAGTGACTATTGCTTAAATCATGCAGTATCTTAGACATTGAAGCTATTTGTCAACTGTTGAAAGTTTCTACCATTTTATATTAAATTCTATCATCTAGTATCTGAAAGCTATTATGTAATACGTTTATATCAACTATGTGCTATGTTTTGACAACTGTTTGTTATAAACTTTTAGAATCATATTGCATGCACTAATGATTGACAATTGTCCTTGGACCAGCCTACTCACCAGGTTAACAAACAAAATAACTAAATGAAAAAAACATAAAAACAATCAAATCATAGTAGCACCTTAATGGCCAAGAGAACAATCCTTTCTTATTTTTCTTGTAGCGAAACCATTCTTATACCAAACACCTACCATAACACAAGACACTACTCATGCAATACCAGGGCAAGGTGTTGCAGGACAGAATCAAGACACTGGAGCCCCCAACTTGGAAGATTGCATTTTGAATCTAGTGCTTTCTTTTCCTTGCAAGTACTGAACATTCTGAAGGAAACCAGAAAACCTATTACTAGGAAATATGTAGTTAAGTATAAACAAATTGTATCCTGGCTTGCACCCATTCAGTTACTCAATTCCAAAATATTGGACTACACAAACCAGGTATTTGCATTAAAACTAACACAATTTCAGCAATATCTTACTGTTTATTGCTCTTTCCTTATCAGCAGTCAATCTGACTAGTAAAGCTTTTCTTACTTTATGCTGTAAAGTTAACCTCCCTTTAAACCAGCTAGTACAATGGATATTAAATACTTTTCCTGGCAAACACTGTCCTTAGCTGTTGCCTAATAATGAAAATTATTTTGGAGTCACTGGCCTTTATATGCAAACCTACTTATACAGCCTTTCTCAATACAGTTTCTTTAAAGAAGCATTCATAATTTATGCGCAGAATGGTTTCAATAATCTCTCTCAACTAGGTGATCGGAGTCACTGGCCTTTATATGCAAACCTACTTATACAGCCTTTCTCAATACAGTTTCTTTAAAGAAGCATCCATAATTTATGCCCAGGATGGTTTCAATAATCTCTCTCAACTGGGTGATCCAGGTTCCAGTTTTCTATCTCATATAACAGAATGAAGGGAATATTTGTAACATATGCTATATGCCTGGAAAGAGAAGACTGTTTCTTAAATACGTTAAATATCTACAGAACAGTAAGGGACTATACTAGAATAAATCATTCCTTCATGGAAAATAGATCAACCTTTTATCTCTTTCATTTTCATAAAAGCCTGCTGTAAGCAATGTAAAAATTGTTGTTAAACTGTATTACATTTTACTATGATAAACACAATAAAATTAGAGGAGAAGCCTAGGGCAGCTACATTATCAGCAACATACCTTACAAGTGTTTGTACAATAGATACATAAGAAGTTGTCACATGGATTAATGTCCACATTTCCACAGAACATTACAAATGAGAGGGACAATCCAGGAATTGGAAATAACTGACACAGCTATGCTACAGGGAATCCTGTAATTGTCCATCTGTCAGTGGAAAACAAAGACTGCTTGGTTTCCAACTAAGTGTTATGATATATTGTTGTAATAACCTTTACTGAAGAAGCTAGCACATTTGTACAATGACTTGCCATAAAAGCATATTTTTTGCAGAGTGTCACTCTTAAAAATGAATCTGTCCTTCTTCCTCCCCTTTTGAGGTTTGTACATGGTTAATGCGTTCATATGCTACATTATACTAAGCTTCAACAATGCATTGGTCTAGAAACAGGCTCTCCCCTGAAATGACTTCAGGCTTGATGAACCAAAGAAGGGGCAGGCCAACGTTAACCTTATATGGGAGTCTTGTGCTTCCGCTGTTACAACCTTCACAGGTCCAGGACCAACACTGATGAAAAAATCCAGCTAGATCTCAGGAAACAGTAGACAGAAAAAAAAACAAGTGCTAGATATTGACTGTTGTAGTGACCACTCTTTGAACTTCTGCTATTATGGTTCTCATCTTATACAACTATAGTTTGCAATGCAGTTTTGCTTGATGATCAGAGTTGTTCATCAGCTTACAAACAGAATTAGTTTTGGATTAACTCTTTCAACTCTAGCAGATATGGAAAGTCCTATGTCCAGGAACCTCCACATATTTTTCTTTGATTCTAGGCATTTTCTGAAAAAATCAAGCTGAATAATGTAAGCAAAACAAATTACATTGTAAACTGAAAATGTTATTAAATGGTACTGTGACACCCCTGCACTGCCCCAGTAATCAAAGAGCCTCAATCCTCACCACTAGCACCAGTGAGGGATGTGCACATTGGGAGGATGACAAGTACATACACAGTAAAGTACAATTTCCCTTAAGAACACACAGCGATCACAGTCAGTCTGACGCTGGCTTCTCTCTCTGTTTCTCCAGATCCTCAATAAGACTCCCCACTGGCACAGCTATAGGATTAAGATCTCAGCTGAGTGGTCAAGCCAAAATCCCCAGCACCCTCTCTGTCCAACCAGTGCTTTGTGTCCCTGCCTATGTAGCTGACGCACGCACACACACACACACACACACACACACACACACACACACACACACACACACACACACACACACACACACTTATAGATTTGATTTATATAGAAACACACAGACACTCCTGGGGAAGGCTGGCACAGGTTCTCTAGCTATGCTTCCTTCTGCCCAGACTATACAGTAGTACCACCTGCCACCAACCACCCTTATCAGCTACTATAAGGCCCTTCCCAAAGGGTGACCAATTCTACTGTGTAATGTTACTGTTATCCAAATATTAAGTGTGTTCAAGACTAAGGCTATTTAAGAGTGGCCTATACAGTGTCCCCAAATTCATATGCAAGTACTCTCAGAGCTTAAATATCTCAAATAATATAAACAAACCAGCCACAATTAAAATGTTTAACTATATTTAATAATAAATAATAAAAGAACAAGATAATACTCAATAACTCAATACAGTGACAATAGAGTTCAGAATCACAGGAAATATTTCAAAACAACATTGTAAGGCAGTCTCACATAAATACAAAAACATCTAGACTGATCTTACTATATTCCTATCTATCTCTAAGAAAAAAAACTGTGATCTAAGTCTTATTTAAAGAGCCAGATAAGAAGTGCTGCATGGATGTTCACAGGTCCAGAGACAAAAACAAAATGCACAGACTTTCTCTCTGAGATGGTCATTAAATTAATAATACACATTACTGCTGGGTTAGCTAGATGACATCACTATTTGACACCTGCCTCTAGTTCCCAGGCTAAACAGATACCAACAGAATGTAACATGTTTCTATGAAAAGTTCTTATCTCTTAGAAGCTGAGACTTATCTCTTAGAAGCTTTCCTGAAACTGTAATTCATAAAACAAGTAGCAGTTTTACATTTTAAACCTAGTAATTATTTCTGTCTTAAGACAATAGAAAGAAACTCTAGCTATAGACATTCTGTCTTCTAGCTGTGGTAAACACAATCGTAAAACTCTTTACTTATTTGCTCAGAGTTTGCAAGTTAACTCTGTATGTCCCAATTTCTACTATGAAAACATACATTTGCACAGGTGTATAGTCCATATACATTTATGCTCTTTTCCAGCCGGGTGCACTGTGGTTACATTTTTGAAACTCAGCACATATCATACAGGTTACTTACATTTGTAGACAAGCCTAAGGATCATATTAATATTTACAATGACATAGAATTATTTACAAAATTCTAGCTAGCTGCCTGGCAGCCTTCACAGGTACAACCGACAATGTTTTCATCAAAAAGTCACAATGACAAAAGTCAGTGCATTCACTTCTTTAAATCAATGTTATAATATACTATAATGCAAATTAATCCAGAATATTATTTTTCTCTACATTTTCACACACCTTTCATATCTAATACTAGGTAAAAGCAAACTCATGCTGTTCACTTCTAAAAATAACCCCGATGCCAAAGGTAAATTTTATTTCATATTCTCAAATGGTATCTCCAATGAAACTATCTCACATACTAAACTACGACTCACTATTGACAAAGACTTGAAGTTTGATCTACATATTCAAGAAAAATGTCCTGCTCTACAGAGACAAAGCATTCTTACTAATGCTACTTGCAGAATGTACACTGCTACTTTATTTCCCACTCTTACTTACACAGTTGCCACTCTTACCAACCTATAATGGTTAATGGTATATACAACTCCTGTAAGAAATACAATGCTCTACGAGATCCTTAATTTGTTAATGAGGATTTATTCAAGTATCTGCTCCCTCAATTACCAAGTTTCTGCAACTGTTGTTACCATGCATTTTTTCTAATTCTCATGTAATAATTTTATATGTTTTCTTAAATTTTGTATTTTATAATTTTTATAATTTTGTATATTATAATGTTGTTGTAATTTTATAATACTGTACTGTCTTGGAGCTTTTCTCCCTAGGACTCCATTGAAAATGGGCTCCTCATGGCCCAATGGACCATCCTGGCAAACAAACTGCAAATAAATAAATAAATAAATAATCAATACAACTTTCAAAACTTGAACAGTGCTACAAGAAAATTACTAAATTTGCCACTAACCTTTCCAATCAAACCCATCACTCTCTATCAATTAGACATCTCAACCACCTAGAATACCCTAATTTCCTTAAATTCAACCAAATGAAACTAGTATGTAAAATTCTTCCCACCCCTGACAAATGCCCCTCACTGACATCCCTTAGGACATGATACACCTCCCCTCAGCACTGAGATGCTCAGAAATATTCCAGTCTCTATAACCCTACCACCAACTCACATACTGATGGTCTCTATTCTTGTTACATCACAAAACAGTGCAACTTTGTCTCACAATCACTTCATGAAATTAATAAACCCTATCACTTTAAGGTTTTACTAAAAACACCTTCTTGAGAAATGGTGCAGTCCCTGTCTGCTCACCTCTTTATAAACCTTTTTAAACTTTGACTTTTCCTTTTAAAACTCATTTGCCTTGCCTGTTCATATATCTTTACTCATCTGTCACTTCTGTCTTATAACTTATCCTAGTGCCCTTCTCCCATCTCTAAACTTCACTATATAAGCTCTCCCATACAGACCTCCCAACCATCCCGAATTACTCGGTTTTTACCGAGTTTTGGGGTCCAAATGAAGGGGTGTCATGATTCCCGAGTGGCACCCCTTCATTTCCGATTTTTTTTCTTTTTGTTTTCTAATTTTTTTTAAATATCCCGCTGTCGGAGCTGACGTCATCGCGTGCGCAATGACGTCAGCGCCGTCAGGCTACCAGCCAGTCGGAATTGAGCTCAAGGAGCTCGCATCATCATTTCCGGCTGGCTGGCCATTCACATCATTTTTCCGGCGGTTAAGCTAACGGCGGGCTTAATGGCAGCAGCATGGGGAACGGGCCACGGAGCGGGAGTCGGGACTAATGAGCTGGAATTAATGGTGGAAGCAGGACTAATGGTAGCAGCGAGCTCACGGAGCGGGACTAATGGCAGCAGCATGGGGAACAGACAGAGTAGAGAGCCGGGATTAGTGGCAGCAGCAACATGAGGAAAGGAGCAGAATGGGAGCCGGACAGAGTGTGAGTTTGTGTGTTCCTTTTGAAATTGTAAGCACTCCAGATGGGGAAAAGGATCTTAAAACAGTGAGAGAATGAAAGTTCAAATGTTTAAAATTTATACGAAGTCTGAAGTTGCAGTACCCAGGAATATTTCACTTGCTCTGAGGTAGTGATCCTGGAATTAATATATACGCTTTAAAGGCATTACACCATATTTGAAAATTTGACGTAATTGCTTGCATTCACACTTTTTTTTTTTGTCTATGTGGGACACATAATTACAAGTCGCATACCTCACATGGAGGAACCTTTTTAATGTGCATTATCACAACTGTTTTTTTTTTCTCTTTGAGTAGTGTGCTTGTATTTTATGGTAAAATTGTGGCTGGTCTTTCTTAGAGCAGACTTTAGATATTGCTGAAGGAAGATCTTCTCGGCATCACATAATTTAAATTTTGTTTACTAATAAAAACAGTGTGAGCCAAGGCTTAAAAAGGCACAGTTTCACCAATTTTAACGTGAGTAGTTGTTGGTTCTGATTGTCTGCCCCAATACTTCATGAATAAGAGCTTATAAACTCATATTTTTATAAAAACAAGGGCTGCCTGAAAGCATTATTGCTATTCAGCTGGAGCTGATATCAGGCAGATTACCACGATAATGAGATTAAGTAAATTAAACAGTGTGTTTGTTCACCTCTGCTCTTTTCTCAGGTTAGCAACGGGTAGAAGGTATTCAAAAGAAGAATAGCGTTGATTAAATTAATGAGCAAACATTCCAGGAGTAACTAAAAAGTGATTAAATCAGAGATAATCTTATATTCAGTTAACAATAGTAGTTCTTCTGCAACTCCTCACATAGATAGTTATGTTTAATTGACTATAGTAGTTCATCTACACCCCCCACACATAGATAGTCATACGTTTGTTTAACTAAAGTATTTCATCTGCACTTCCTGCATAGGTAATTTTTTGTTCGACTAACTATAGTTCTTCTGAACCCCGCCCCACACATGTTTCTTTCAGCAAGTATTTTGAAAAATTTTTTACAGCATCTGGTACTTGAGGTCACTTAGATTAGTTTTTGATACTGAAAAAACATTTTACTATATTTTTAAATAGTTATGCATATTGAATGTGAATACCTTACCTCTAGCATGTTAGATCCCTGAAAGATCAAATAATAACTTCATATTTGAGAGAGCTTTCTATCTTTTAAATATTATGAAGGCTGTATGACACGCTGTTAGGATACACTTTGTGGCATGGCTGTCTAAATCCTGATACAGTTGTCATCTCAGAGATGATTATGTATGTAAGTGACAAGAGTCCATGTGACTACCAGGCTGCAGAACTAGTTTGGAGAAGAGGATGATGGAATATGGTTTACATATGTTGTCTGCAGTTTCTAAGATGCCATCATCACATTATCTGAACGATTCTAAATAATTATGTTTTGCTACTATGCATGTATATTTGTGTATTCTACTACATGCGGTTTGTTACAATGCTTTGTACTCTTACAGCAGATGTCTGACATCTATTGACTTACTTGGAGATATTCAACCAAGGCCTACTATGAAAGTGGGTTTCAGCTCAGTAGGACTATCCTAGTCAACAAATATATATAATGTTAAGTAGGCAGATATATAGATAGATCAATAAATGTAGTCATTGTGGATCCTATTGTATGATACACTGTGGGTTTCAATGCGTTTCAATCAACGTGAGTTTCAAGGGCAAAGTTTAATGTCAAGCCTATTTTCATTGTGAGACAGTATTGCTTTGTTTACCAGATGATGTCTTTTAGTGTTTCTGCATTGTTGTGCTGTAAAATATAAAAATAAAATTCAAATCATTGTAGAAGTAAAGCAGTATGCATAAATAAGTAGTGTTTATGGTAAATGGGGCAAAATAGCCAGGTAACAGGACACTGGAATGGCTGCAGGGAGACTCTGGTGCCATGTTTTGGTTGTCTGTTCTTCAATTTGTGCTTGAAAGTTGGTATCCCACAATTCCATTGGAGTGGGTGGGGTTACATAAGTATGTATGCAAATTAGATGTTAATCAGCGTACAGATTTGTACCTATTTTTCATGGGCCTTGTCCAGATTTTTGATGTTTCCAGGTTGAGAGGTATGCTCCCATATAAAAGTTTGCTTCCCCCTTTCTCTTCCTCTACAGACCATATTGCACATAGGCAGCCTCAACTGTGCTCTTTGCTACTCAAACCTGTTTGAATTGATCTATAAGTTTCTTGTAGCTCATCAAAATTCCATCACATCTCAACACTAAATAATGAATTATATATGTCATTCTGTACCCTGACAAAATGTGAAAATATTGAAAACATTGTAACACGCACACACACACACACACACACACACACACACACACACACACACACACACACACACACACACACACGTGCACATATACACACACACACACACACACACACACACACACACACACACACGCACACACGCGCACACACGCGCACACACGCACACACACGCACACACGCACACAAAACACATACCCCATACCTGTCCCTGTGTTATGTCAGACATTAGAGCTTCACAATTCATATCCTTCTGTAAATGCATGGTAGTACAAAAGCTGTTATACTAGAGATTTTCTGTTTGTAAGTTGAATACTTAAAATCCATCCCTGATTGGGTGTCTTTACCTACCATTAATTTTGACTGCGTCTAGTTTTCTTGTGATACGAGGTTGAGAGGTATGCCTTATACTCACTGTCCCTCTCCCTTGTAACTCAAAAACTGTTGCAGGCATTGATTAATGCACGAGATCCTCAGTATATGTTAAAAATAAACCCTTGCTGCACCATCTTATCAGTTAGCTTAGTGGGTTAATGCTGATGTTTTCTGTGGCAAGGGTATATGGTTTAAAGCTCTTTCCCACTTCTTACTTTACTGTTTTTTTTTATGCCTCATTTTTACATTACATCCCTGGTGTCTTGTAGTTGTGCAGTGGACCAATATCCACTGTTGGAGGGTACAGGGTTGGAATCATTTTTAGTGCCATTAAGGCACATGACTTATAGTATCCCTAGTGTGTAATGTTTTCCCATTCCACATTTTTTTAAATTAAAAGTCTTTAAGGCACACTATATAGAGTGAGTTTCATTAAGGCATGTGATGAATGTGTACTTCCTGGTGGCTAGTGTTCTCTCCCCCTGCCCATGTCTTTTAGAGTTATCCCTTTGTTTGCCCTAATACATCTAGGGGTGCTTAGAAGTATGACAGTCACTCCAACCCACCTAACTGCACACACACACACACACACACACACACACACACACACACACACACACACACACACACACACACACACACACACACACACACACACACACACACACACACACACACACACACACACACACACACACACACATAAGCTCACACATGCAGCCTCTGGCATGCACTCCTTTAACACAACCTGACTGCTAAACTCCCTAACACTTACCTCTGCCACAATGGATGAGCATGGCCTTTTGGTTCTGTTCATTATCATGAGCAGCCAGGAAGAGCCATGCTAATTTATGCAGATCGTTTGGCTGCATAAATACCTTATCACACACAGTTCTTGGGGAGTGCACGTGGCTAATTAGCACATGCCTCTCCCCCCAGAATATCTTATTAGCATCTAGTATAGCAACAGAGATAGCCCACCTCAGTGATGCACATCTTTATGCACAAACAGTGCGCTGCGGCTGTCTCTGAATACAAAAAGTTACCATGGTTGTACACACTGTGTACACCTTGCGGTAACTTTTTTGAATTTGGGCTTTAGTGTCATTTGTTCCTTACACCTTACCTATTTATATACTACCTATTATTTTTTAAGTAAGTTTAGTTGCTTATTTGTAATCATTAATAATGGGGGCGTTTTTAATTTTCTAGTATGATTTACCCTTCATGCAGCTGAGCTTGAGGCAGCTGTCACATGTCCTATTTTTAGTTAAAGCACAAAAAAATCAAATGGCCAAACCACTTATTTAGAATAACTTTTTTATTTGTTATGCATACTGGCAGTGTTCACACTTTTCACTTTGTCTTAAAAGTTATTTATAATATTTAAATGGTACTTCTTAGAGGAAGCAGTGCTCCTGTCATATATTTTAATCAAAATCATACTATTTATGTATGTATTTCTGCGTGTTTTACTATTTGGAACATGTTCTATGACATTTTGAGGGGTTTTTTTTAGCTTTATGTCATGATCTTGTTAAATTAATGTGACTGGTCAACTTGCAGAAGCTTGTCTTTAAAAAAATGCAGCCATTGTTTCTTCTTCTCATAAGTGTACACTAGCAGAAATGGATTTAAATGTACTCCTTTCGGCCATGATCCATGACAGGGGCATTACACCTGATCAGTAACAGCTTAGAGAATCTAATCAAAATAGACTAAGTATTTATTTCTTTTTACTGTTTGGTTCAAGACAAGCATTCATTTGTAAAGCAATCATGCAGTTACTTTACTTGATATATTTATATATTACTCTTTCATTGACGTTCAAGTTTGAACAGAAAATTGTTGTCAGTGTCCCTACTCCCTTTCCTAATTGGTGAAACCACGATCGTTTGGAGCTACAACTACTCTGAGGCAGCTGATCTTCTGTGACTATTTTGAATGTTTTCATTTAAGTTTTGGATATTTTCATTGCTTTTTTGGTTTTGCTCATATTTGATTGCAATTTCTTTTCCTTTTATTTTCTTTAAAGTTGTATTTTTTTTTAGTTGTAAAAACTCTTGAATAGGATTTGTTAGCAAAGATTTGTTTTCCATTGACTGGCTGCAACCACTAGTGAAACTTTTGGATTTAAGGAGATATTGACAGGCTGAACAATGGCCACAGGGGAAACAACCCCCAAATGTTGGGACCTAGGTGTTTGTTTTCTTTCTGAAGGGGCCCTACTTTGGGGTCACATTTCAGTCATTATAAACATAGCAGGGAGATGATTCAATCACAGACTACCCTATTTAGAGATTTACTTAAGGGTTGTTTCCCCTGTGGTCATTGTTCAATCTGCCAATATGTCATTAAATCCAAAAGTTTCACTAGTGCAAATACATCAAGGGTTTATGATATCCTATTTTTTGGTAACTGCAGCATGGGCTGGCTTATCTATTTAGCCAGTTGTTCTTGCTCAGCATTCTATGAAATGTGATGTGTATTTAAATGATGAAAGATTTTTGTTAGTTATGTTCACTGAGGAAGGCATATGGATGCCAAAACCAGTTTGACGGCTTTGCTATAGCTTGTTATAGCTTTTGAAGTTGCCACAATAAAATAGCTTTTTGGGTTTCACTACTTGGTGCTGGCCAGTTTTGTGATTGCTTCAGGTTTTGTAGGCCATTGCACTAGCCGTACTTGCGGTTTCTGTGTGGGTATTTGGATTCCTGTTTAACGCTATTGGCTTGAACTGTGAACCTCTCTGCCTTAGTGGCGTTGACTCCAAGATTTATTTAACTTATTTTCACATTTCTATTTGGGGTGCCTTCCCTATCTGATGTATGCTCGTGTTGAATTCCTTCTAATAGGCGGAGACGTAAGTCAGCCTTTCGACAATGCTGCTTAGCTGGATTTATGTTTTTTCAGATTCACTTTACCATCACGGTTTGGGCCTACCATCCTCTATATGTTTGTCGAGACGAAGGTTGGCCGTTTATGTGGCAATCTGTGGTGGAATTGTTGCTACTTTACTCATAGGATTCCTGTGGTTGATAAATCTTTATCGGCAGAGATGTATGTTGGCCAGTTGGATTATTTCAGCATTTGCACTTTAGTTGGAACAGTTTGGACATTTATGTGAATTTACCTTTTTTGGTGACTGCAGGACATACCGGCATTGCAGGACTTTAATTACTTGATTATTTTATTTATATTCATGAGTGCAGCGAAACAATGACAGTAAGGTTAAACATTTTTTTGCATTTTGCGTTTCTTCATAAGATATATGGGCAGGGAAGAACACCAATCTTCTTAGTATTTCATTTACTTTCGTGTGTTTGGTGGAATGGTTGGGATATAATTCAAGATCTGTTTTATTGGGATGTGTGACTTTTACTAGCTTACCAACTTTAGTGAATTGGGACATTTCATCAGTATGCTTTTTCGTGCTGCCCAATCAGGATTTATCATAATTTTTGGACCATAGACTATTTGTGTATTACTTACACCAATACCCAATTTGTTTGGTGGGCAATGTTATTGTTTTGGACAATTTTGTCTAAATGCACTGATGTTTTGCCCTTTTTCTACGGGATATATAGGCGGTGAAGAATGCCAACTATTTTGAGCTACTTATTTATTTGTGTGCTTGGCGGAATGACTGGGATATAATTCAAGAACTGTTTCAGCATGGTTTAAGATATTTACCAGCCCATTATATTCAGTGAATTGGGATATTTCATTAACGTGGTGTTGGATCAGGATTCTTCATAATTTTTGGACTATTGTACATGCGTTTATCATCTATATTAGTACTTAACTTGTTTTTTGGGGCTGGATTTCTGGCTCGGCATTATGATCTATATGTTGTCAAGCTTTTGTTTTCTTTGCATAGGATAACACGACCGTTTTTTGTTCTTTATTCCTGAGGATGTTTAGTCTAATCTTCTGGTCAGTAATATTAGCTGTATTAGGTCCAGGGTCTATATGTGTGTTTTACTGGCCAATGTGGTTATTAGTTACTGTATCTGCTACTGTATTCAGCACCTTAATTATTTTTGGTGCAGCTTATGGTATACAAGTTGTGTTTTCAAGCTATCTAAATCATTGGCCTACATTCACAATAGTTTAGGGTCTTGTTGTTTAGAATTATTACAAGCCTTTGATTACAAGCCTTTGGGCTGGGATCATCACAACCTGCTGGTAATAATATTGATAATAATGATCCCTCATACATCTGCAATACCTTTTTTAATCAGTTAACGAAAAGTATGAAGTCATTAAGAATGAATGTGTGGCATTTAAAATTATTTACAAGACCCAAGGTATTACCCCACATGGATTAAGAATACATATACAACCCTTAGTCAATGTTGTTGATTAATCTTTATCTGAAGCTTGGTTTCAAGCTCAGCAGAAGGCCTCCATGTCCTTTGTGGAAGTTCTTATTTCTTATTACGAATGTATGATTGACAAATACACCATAGAGGTTAATCAGATTTGTGAACAAGTTAAGGTTTATGAAGGGGAGCTCTTTTATACACCACATTTTCAAAAATTGGTTCAGGATTTGTTTTCCCTTGAGAAACAACTTAAGGAGAAAAAAGTACACAAATTTAACAGGGACGTAAATGATTACCAAAGAGGAAAACCATTTCAACCAGGCAAAAATGTTAAGTTTGCAACACAAGAAAATACTAAACCTACTTTCCAGAGGAAAAGACTATGCTCTATTCTTAAGAAGACCACAACTAGTTTGAGTGGTACCCCTGGAGATGAGTCATCCTCAGCCACTGAGGTTGAGACTGTTCACAGTTCTGATTCACTTGTGGCCAAAAAATTTGTGGGTTTTGACCCTTTAGGAGGAACAAACACAGGGGGGGGCATACAGCATCCAGGAAACATATAAAAACTTTTGAAAGTATTGATACCCCAGTAAGCCCCATTCATAATGTACACAATATTTAATCAGTGCAGTTGTCAGATAGTGAAATTAATCTTTTCTTGATTATTCTCTCTGCAGATAAGGGTGGGGCTGTGGTGGTTCTGGACTGGGCCATGTATTTAGCAGAGGCTAATAGACAACTATCAGATGGCCGATTCTACATGCATATGCCTTTGGATCCCACTGATAGATTTAAAAAGGAAATTGATGATTTTCTCAAAAATACCTTGGAGGAAGGGATTATTAGCAATACTGTATGTTTCCATCTTACTGTTGCTGATCCTCAGTCACAATATCTGTACTTGCTACCCAAAATTTAAAATAACTTACAAAAACCCCGGGGAAGACCTATTGTTTTGGATAGAGGCTCCTTAACGGAACCCCTATAGGCATTCTTGACTAAATACCTCAAACCTTTATTACCATTAATCAGGTCCAGAATCTAGGACACCACACAATTTTTGCATATCATTTTGGGCACACAGTTGTAACCTCATTGGCTTATGAGCACTCTAGATGTTAGCGCATTGTACACCAGTATTCCTCATTGGGCTGGTCTTGAAGCCATTGAATACTGGTTCAAAAGGGTAAACATATATCCACCAGGCTTTAATACACTTTTGATTTGCATGACTGAACACGTTCTTAGCAAGAACGTATTTTATTTTCACGGCAAATGCTACTGGCAAGTCAAGGGTACTGCTATGGGAGCATCTTTTGCTCCCATATATGCAGACTTGTTCATGGGATTCCTAGAGGACCAGTTGATTTACAATACCAGTTATAATTTATATATATCTGAAAATGACATTTGGAGATATTATCTGGATGACTGCTGGATGGTATGGAGAGCAGATGAGATCTATTTGCATGAATTTATGCAATACCTGAATGAGAACAAATGGGGAATTGAATTTATGGTACATTACCATTTAATGGAAATTATTTTTTGGATGTGACTGTAAGCAGGGAAAGAGACCAAACACTTAGTACTAAGGTGTTTCGGAAACATCCCCAATATAATATGCTACTTCATGCCTCCAGCGTTTATCCCAGACATATAATTAATAATATTCCCAAATCTCAATTTCTCTGCATTAGACATATATGTTTCTCTGAAAAATCTTATCAGGAGTTCCAACATGATCTTGTCAATAGATTTGATCATAGAGGTTATGATCATAACATTGTTTTGACTGCCAGGAATTGGGTTTCTACACAAACCAGATCTGATTTATTAACATATAAATCCAGAGTTCCGGATGACAACACCAATCTCAGGCTTGTCAATACCTATGGGCATAATACCAATGTCCTTCGGAACATTGTTGATTGTTATTGGGGCATCCTAAGGTCAGATGACAGAATTTCTGAAATTTTGGGACCTAGGTGTTTGTTTCCTTTCCGAAGGGGCCCTACTTTGGGGTCACATTTCAGTCATTATAAACATAGCAGGGAGATGATTCAAACACAGACTACTCTATTTAGAGATTTACTTACCAGTTGTTTCCCCTGTCAATATGTCCTTAAATCCAAAAGTTTCACTAGTGCAAATACATCAGGAGTTTATGATATCCTATTTTTTGGTAACTGCAGCACGTACTGGCTTATCTATTTAGCCAGTTTTTCTTGCTCAGCATTCTATCTAGGTCCCTGCGGGTTAGGATTTCTGAACATTTAAGTGATATCCGAAATAAAGGAGCCTCTAGATCATAATATAAACATACCTTGCAACATACTACAGCACAGTTCACTTTTATTATTATTGATATAATAAAAGGAAATAGGGTAAAATGGGTTGGCACTCTGTTCTAAATACTAAAGAGTGCAATTGGATCATTAAACTTGGGGGATTGTTTAGACCTGGTCTTAATGAGCAACTGTAATTAATTACTAATTGAAATATGATGTGTATTTAAATGATGAAAGAATTTTGTTACTTATGGATGCCGAAACTGGTTTGACTGCTTTGCTATAGCTTGCTATAGCTTTTGGAGTTGCCACAATAAAATAGCTTTTTGGGTTTCACTACTTGGTGCTGGCCAGTTTTGTGATAGACACACGTTTACACCAGGGTTATCCTATACAGTCCTGTTTGCTTTAGAAGGTGAACACTATTACATGGTTGAAAAGGGACCTGTAAATGTTTAAGTGTGTCTACTTAAAGGTGTATATGGTTAGGCATCTTATGATCTTTATAATTTTTTCCCTACTGTTGTTCCTATGTTAGTTTATTCCTATGTATGCAATATAACCTAGTGATGAGAAGGCTTGATAGCTTAAACACAGGAGCTGTTGTAGGCAGGTTATTAAAATGGCTTAGTTAGTAGAAGATTTATGGCAATGTCTGGCCACGTGCTGCATCACAAAGAGACATTGTTTATCTTAGAGGAAAGTAGTGAACTGAATGGAAGAGTCTAAATCCGAGCACATATAGTACCAGATCAACTCTGTTTATGGAAGGTTAGCTTCCTAAGTGTCAGGCATGATAGCAACATGATGAGGATAGTGAGTGGAGAATCGGAGAAAGAGAGGGAGTCTATATTAAAACTAGTGATAAGTACTCTTTGCATAGTATATTTATGTCCCCTAGACAGATATAGCTGCTAATTTTGTAGCAGATAATATTCTGCCTACTGACTTTTGCAATTGTTTTTTACTGACTTATATAAAGCAAAGTATGCTGTTGTAGAAACCCATGACAGAATAACATTCTTTGCTATTATTTTTTTTACTGCAGCAGCTTTATTCAATAACCCACAAGCCATACAAAAATAATAAATATTACTCCATGCAACATGCTATTTTTTTAAGCTGAACACTCCAGATAAAGTTGAACTAATCATTCTCTGTGGCCGATCTTTCACAATAAATGTATTCCCTATTCATCTAATCAGTTCCCCCATCCTAATATGTTTGTATAACAGGCTCAACCTCTTAGCAGAGATTATAGATAGTATAAGAATGCAAGAACTAAACATTTCACAGCTCACTACTTTTCTTAATCGTTTTTTTCTTCTAATGGCCCCACTTCCTCCTAGACCCCCTAATCTTTATTATATTACTTATTAATACTTTATTCCATTGGCTCATCATACATGACTAAATTCCATTCTTCTCATTTTTTACAATGCAGTATTTTATGGCAAAACATTTTGATTTGTGTCTCAATTTATTTTAACTCTTCCATTAATTGAATAATGTTCTGTGCATAATCACTCTTCCACCTTGTTCTTACAGCTTTTTAGTCATCATCTAAACTAATGACACCAGTGTTGTTATACATTCGGGTGCCATCAACTCCCAATTCCTGTCCAGTAACTTATTTATTAAACCCTGAAACTCCTTTCTATATTGCACCAGTTTTCCACAGTCCCCAAAAATATACCTCCAATTGCCCCTTTATGTCTGTGATCTGGAGATGCATATGCCTCAGTCTAGCTGGTGTAGAAAAATACTTGTGTAGACACTTCAAGGCAAAGATCTTGAATCTCCTAGAACTTGTCACTTTTGGGATTTCACATAATCTGTACCATTCTTCCTCCATCATTTCCCTTCTCATTTGTTCTTCCCCTTTCAATTTTTGTCTTCCTTTCACTGTCCATCTATCTTTAATCAAGGCCTGATGTTGTCATTTGTTATTTGCCTCTGCTATTCTTGCATCTGCTGAGATCCCCAGTAAATCCAGCTCAACCTTCCTTTCTTTTACCAACGCTGCCTGATATTTTGCATATATCTCATGTGCCCACCACTATTTTAACATCTCTCTTCCTCTTACTTGATATTTTTCAACTAATTCTTCCTAGTCCATTCTGTTGTCTCCCTTTTTCATTCCTCCACAAAAGTAAAATGCATTGTTTTCCTGACTCCAATCCCTAAGTACTAGAGTGTTTGTATTATAATTTGGCTTTTCCATGTCTATAGGCCAGAGCTCAAACCTCCACTCTGTGTATTCCTTTTTTTTCACTCTGTGCATTCCTTGAGTTGCATTGTGTTCACTATTTCATATATTTTATTTAGCTGTTCTGTGTCTTGTCTGATTCACGTCTTAGACATCACATTTAGCTTCCTAGTCTCATCTCTTTGCCAGTTCTGTTCTAACAGCAGATCTTTCCATTTAGTTGAATAATTTATATTTTGGATATAGTACACCAGCTTAATCTGGGCTGTTCTGTAGTATTCTTATATGCAACACTGCTACCCTTCATACATAGATAAGCTTAGTCTTCGCCATTTTATTCTATGTACCCAGCTATCCCAAATATATCCTAGTATTTTATCCCATACCTTCCCTCCAAGGTCATAAGGAAAAGTCTGTGCAGCATATGATCAAAGACATTATGATCATTTTCGCTGCTTGTACCCTCTGATCTGTGTCACTCAACACTTCAGCGCTCAAGCCCATTTCCTTAAAAGAGAATACAGTTTTACTCCATCTGTCTGCATGTTACTCTTGGGGACTCATCTGAGTTTCTTTTATCCATACCTAAATATTTTATTTGATAGTGCCCCCAAAGGTGTGGAACCTCCTGCACTAACTCAAATGTGAGAGCATAATTAATCATAGTGCTTTCGGTTTCTCTTCATTCATTTTATAGCCTGAAATTGCATTTAATTCTCTCTCAGCATCACAAATAGTTGTAGTAGATGCCTATCTGGATCTCTAGTATGTAGTAGTATATTGCAAACAAACAAAGAAACATCAAAGCTAACTTCTCTTCCTGCCTACCCCACTTCCAACCCATTATGCAAGATTTTCAAATCTTGTGGGCCAAGGGATAATAAAATAAACAACAGGACAGAGAGTGGGTATCCTTGCCTAGTCCCTCTGTCAGTCTTAACCTTAGACACTATTTTTCCATTAATTTTTATGTTTGCAGTGAATCTACTGTACAGTCTCGAAAATAACTTTATAAGCCTTCTGGAAATCCCATTGTGCTGATTATTTTCCCCAGGTAGTCCCGATGTACTCTGTGAAATGCTTTCTCTGCATCTAATCCTAGTAATTTCAATCTTCTTTTTTTGCTTCCTGTCTTCCCTATTAATTTTTGTAAAATATTTAGTAATTCACCGACTTGTAATATTACAGCTGTAAGTAATTTAAATAGTTTCAAAGCAGATACATCTTGGATGCAGAATCTCTTGGCTGCTTTAAGCATTACAAAAAGGCAATTGACTTGACAGACTATCTAAAAATGTATCAAAAAAAAAAAAGAAAAGAACCTTTTAAGGGGCTGTGTATATGTGCTATGTGAGGAAATCCTTTAATACCACTACTGCTGTGGAGAAAAGGAACAGTGCAATTGTTAGACCAATTTATGAAAATGAAGGAGAATAAAAACAACATTAAGAACCATGGACCTGTCTGCTTAGTTCTAAAATTGGTAAGCTAATCAAAAGGATGATACTGAAAGTGCTTTTAGATGAATTTGGAGCACTACGGAATGCTACCATCAATTACTATGCATATAGCAATGACAGATCAAAAAGTTAAATGGTCTTGAATGATTCATTGAATAATACTCAGTTGAGGAACAAGTAGTTAGATGTGGAACAAACAATTCCTCAGAGCTCAGGACTAGGCAAGTACCTCTGTTTGATATTTACATCACTGACATGATACCTGGCATTTACACGTACTGGGCCAGATTCCAAAAGACTTGCTCTCAGTGTATGTGACTTACGTCTGTGTAAGGCCTATTTAAAAACAGGCTTACATTGGTGGACCAGATTCCAAAAGACCTGCTCTCAGCGCAAGTGGTCACTTATACTTGAGAGCAGGTCTTTTGGAATTGGGCCCAAAATGTGTACTTTTGACATAATAAATGGAGAAATCTTGAACAATGACAAAAGTCCTGAAGACATTCTTGAATGCCTGAATGTAGTATAGCTTTTGCCTTGATACAACAACTTGAGTCTCACTGTAAATAAAACAAAAATGTCAATGGTTGCTAGTGCTAAAGGTAAAGGTAATTCCAATACTGCAAAAGACAGAATATATACCAGTGAATTTATAATTAAGGTACTGTTGCTGAAGCCAATTAATTCCTTTGATTCTCATATTAAATTATTTATAGGAATAGTTTAAATTATGCACAACATATATTAATATATTGTTTTCAGCTCCTTATTCCACTGGCCAAATTTAGGTTGAAATACTGTAGTACTTTGCAGAATCGTTATAAAAAAGATACATTCTAAGAATGAAAAGAATACAGTGATTTTTAACAAAAATACATAAACTTGATAGAATGTCAGACTTGTGAGAAAAAGATTAACAAAAAGTAAGTCTTTGTTCTCTAAAGTTCAGACGAGCAAAAAGACCCAGTAAATGTTTATAATAAGAATTCTTATTTCAGACACAAACCATGAACTGAAGTCTAAAAATCAATGATCTGTAGTTAAACTAAACCATAATGAAGAATAACAGATCTATCACCTGGTATACAGAAAGAGTTGTCAAGCTATGGCATTTACTACCATCATACATTAAAAAACTGCATAGTTTTAAGTTAAACTTATATAACCATATGGTAATATACAGTTTTTGTGTGACTATCACTGTCATGGACCTATGACCCTGCCTGTAATGTTTGATTTTTGACATGAGTGTGGAAACTGGATTTGACTGGGCATTGAATAGGCAGCAGGATTCTGGGTTAAGAATTATAACTCTAGCTAGGAGAAGCAGTAACAGTAAGAAAAACTCAAGTTGGCGGGATACTCAGAGCTTCAGCATATGCTTGTTACAAATGATATCCAATGCTACTGAATGCAGTGATCAGCTTAGGAATTACCTAGAAACTGATTCTGCCATGGGGCAGTCTTTCTGTGTATAATGACTATTTCTGTACAAAACATGGTTGACTGTACAGTGGCCAAGCCTGCATTAAATACAGAATTAGCTGAATTGCACATTCTTCACACAAGGTCACTTTAAACATTGCCCTTGCTGTGAGGTACACTGATCTCTGGGTTGATTACATTATATCTGGGGTGCAGGGTTAAAGTCCCTGCATAGGAGAACAAGGGAATTTCCCCCACAAAACATTTACTTAGTGAAATAGTCAAAAGCTACATTACACACTTTGTTTTAGTTGCATGCTTTTCATTTAACTAGCCTTTGTGTAGTTTACAGTGCATAAATCATGGAGGATAAATAATGTCAGTGAGTACTAGATGAGCAAATATATCCTCATATATGATGATGATAGGTCCTCCTTCATGAGAGCAATTCGAAATACAGAAACAAAGATGCAGTCATGGTAATGCATGTCTTCTATTCTTGCACTGTCGTTTGGTTCCACAGTCTAATTAAAGGAAGCATTGGTAGTTTTGCAGAGGAATTTCTCTCAGTCTTATGTGTCTTAATCATGTAAAAAAATAATGATCTAGAGGACCTTCATACTGTACTCTGAGAATGCAAAACATTCCTGCTACTTTTCAAATATCCAGCATCTTCATATTCCATTATCTTCTCATCAAATTGGAGAAAAGTTGCACCAGTCGCCCCCTTCCGTTTAGTTCTATGATTGTCCCAGTCATGTGGAGCTAAACATGTCTGAAGTTCTAGAGATGCCTCATCCCTAAATGAAAATGACACCCCCTCTTCATAATCTGTGTCGTATCAGTTTTAGAAGCTGCTGCTGGAATACTAACCCTCATATCTGCACGGTCATCAAAGGATTTAATTCTGCATGAACATATGCACAATTCATAGACAAATAATTTTGTACTAAATTGCATACAAAAGTATCCTAGTCACTATTACTGCTACACATTCATTTAGTGTCCTTGAATGCTTCACCATACATATTTAAAATTCTATCATCTTAAGTTATCTTTGAATTAATTTTTCCTATTCTTCCACTATTACATATTCCTAAATTGACTCCTCAATACACCCCACACAAATGTCATGTGCACAGCTAGCATTCTGGACATATAATCATAAGTAAGTATTAGGCTACCTGATGTTGTGGGCCATTTTAAGCCTAGCCAATTTCCCTCATAGGTAAGAATCAAACCCTGTAACTTGTGTCCATGAAGTAAATATCTTAACCATTATGCCAGCCACCAACCCCCTTTAGGGTTAACAGATTATAATTTCTGAATTTTTACATATTATTTAAATCATTGCAATATATCATAACTAGTACATCTTTAGTTCTTGAGTCTAAGCAAATGAAAAGAAGGCACAAACTAGTATAAAAACACACCAGACTTGACCACACTCCAAACTCCGCCAGACAAGGTTTAATTTATCATCATATAATCATGGAAGCATTTCTACTTCCCTTTATCCTATCCTAAACCAATCAGAATTGCCAAACACAGTCAGGATAGTATAAAGGGGAGTGGAGATGCTTCCATGATTATCTGATGAATTTTCAAATACTGAGATGAAAGTGCTTATGTTTTTTGTTTTCATTCCTTTGATTTATATTACTTTAATTAATAAATTAAACCTTGTCTGGAAGAGTTTGCGGTGTGGTCAAGTCCACTGTGTTTTTAGTTCTTGAGTCTACCAGAATACATTCCTTTTCATGTTTTAGTTTCCTTTACAATCTTTCAGCCATTATGCAGTATTTTCAGAATACTGATGACCATGTAAAGGCAGCAGATTCGAAATAGGACCGATCACATGTCTTTTACAGTGCAACTAACATGCAAGTATTTTTGAGTCTAGAGCTTACCTTTATAATGTCTCTTTTCTTGGTGGCGATGATTTTCATCCTGTCATAAGGTCTATAGAATTCCACATTGCTTATAACTAGAACTAAAAATCATCGTCTCCTCAGTTTGTTTACAATGTGTTTGCCTTTATAGTGAAGGAAAAACATGTCTTTTCCTTGCAAAGATTAAGGGCAGGATTCACAAAGCCTCCGTGTAAGAGTTATAACTCTTACACGGAGGCTGCAGTTAAACGGAGTGATGTCAGCATGCTCTGCATATTCATGAGAGCATGCTGAATCACACCTAAGTCTAACACGGTCCATGTAAGACATGTGGGGGCGTGTCCGTAGGCTGAGCCCTGCAAGCGGACACACCCCCAGAAGTGTAAAAGTGCCCAAAGTAGACACCCACAACAGAGTCCACGGAAATGTGAATAAACACAACACAACACATGTCCCTATAGACTATCAAACATAAAAGAAATATAAATGAACATGTCATATTTTTTTTAAATTGTAAAAATGTTTAACCGTGAGTGCACTCGTTTGCGCGGGCGTGCCCGTAGCGCAGCTACAGTTAGCAGTCAATGGGAAAGCATATAAGAACTAAATATGCAAAATAAGCCAGGAAGCAATAGCGTAATGGTAGAGATGTTGGCTGCAGAGCAGGCATTCATGGTTCGAGCCCCCACAACACCATTTTTTTTTTTGCAAAATAAGCAGGAAACAAGTCCCTGACAAATATGTACGCATAAAACCGCAATATATGTAAATTGTAATGAAATAGCCCATTTATATTGAAGAAATGTGAGGTAACAAAAGAATAAAAAATGCCAGATGTGCCCATAGCTGAGCTACAGTTTAACAGGGTGAGTGCATGTGCCCGTAGATGAGCAGTGGTTTAACTGGTGCAAAATGAGTGCCCGTAGCTGGGCATAGGTTTAACACGCTAAACATATGTGCCCCTAACTGAGCTGAGAGTAATATGCGTGCCGATAGCCAAATGAGGCTTAAAGCAGTGTACCCCATTTGCACGGAGCTGCGCACCGCGCAAACAAGCTAACCGACGGGCAACGTTGAGCAAGCCGTATCAAAACTGCCTTTACACAGACACACCCCTCAGCATGTCTAGACAGTCATGAAAAATAAAAAGCAGTGGCCAGGTTCAAACCCAGGATACTATACACCATAGTCAAGGTACAGAACCACTAAGCCATGACAGCAGTACCTTTAAATGCAATAATAGCTAATATATAGGAATGAATACAAACTAGAGCATGACAATGCAGGTTTATTGAAGTTGATACAATTCCAAAATGGCCAATCACAGATATGTGCGGGAAAAACGGACTATATAAGCCCCATAGGCGGGAATACACAGCATAAACGATTGTCGAACAGACCTGCAGGCAGAATGTCAGGTGTAGGAGAGGGTAGTCGCTTCGGCGCAGAGGTGGGGTGTTGAGGAGTCCAGGTACATGGCCTGGCTCCTAGTCCACAATCATGAGGCCCAACTCATGCAGGGCCAGGTCCTCTGGGGAGAGTACAGGGCTGAGGCGTGGGACCGGTTGGCTCATGAACTCACCAGTGCCACAGGGATTCCAAGGACAGGTGAGCAGGTCCGTCACCACCATGCGGACCTGAAGAGACGCAAGCAGGACCAACTGAACCTTTGGATCCAGGAGGCCCGGCAATCACCCAACGCCCCACCACTGAGTAAGTAACAATTAATTATGTATGTAAAACGTTAAACTACCTGAAATTATGGAGATGTGTATTCCAATATTACTTCATTTATATTACAGCTGCAGGTGTCCGTTCTGAACCGCAGAGCCTATGGCGATAGGCTGGTGCGGTTGCACCACCAGGCAGGTCAGTAATCCACTACCACTAACTGTAAAGAAATATAAAAGTATGACAGTCAGCAAAAGAGTGCAGTGTAGCCAGTAAGGAATAGAATCTGCAAGTAACAGTGTGAAAGTGTATGCAAGTATTGCTTGATTACAAGAGTTCCCAGCCTGTAAGTGTAAACTAAACATGAAACTGTCTAACATATATTCAGAAATAAAATGCCCTGCCTGTAAGAAAATAGTACACAACCTGCAGCAGGATGTAAAGTATAGCTGCAGAAGATGATGAAATCACATGTGTGAAATATATCCCTGTGGAAATACTGAAACATGACAGAAGTGAGACTGCTGGAAAGTATTGTAATAACTACTGTTAAAACATGTCAATAAAGCCTAGAAGTACCATCCTGAATAGTAACATGAAAGCAAGTGAGAGAGTGTGAGAGAGTGTCATGAATCCAGCAATACAGTAGTAATAACCCTGAATAAAGTATGCTGCAGTCAAGACAGAATTAAATGCATGTGAGACTCAGAACCAAACAGCAAAATCTGTTCAAAGTGTTGCTGCATGTGGAATGTGTATCCCAAAATCTGGATATGTTGCTCCCAGTCTGAAATATGCAGATAGGATGATTGTCTGATATACCAAACATCCACACTTGTCTACAGGTATATAAAGCAAAAGGAGCAGGATGATGTATCTGAATAAAGCTTGATATGAATGTGTATGAAGAACACTAAAATGTATAGTGATGTTGCAGTAACAGTCCCATCAGCAAGGTGAAGTAGTTAACATATAGGACACTGTAGTTAGAACAGTAGTGTGTATATAACTGTAGCTATTAGAAATGTACAGCATATGTATTGGTATTCGAAGGTGTTAATATTACCTTATTTACCCCACCCTATAACCACCTATAACCCATTCCACGTGA
Source organism: Protopterus annectens (assembly GCF_019279795.1). Taxonomy (NCBI): domain Eukaryota; kingdom Metazoa; phylum Chordata; order Ceratodontiformes; family Protopteridae; genus Protopterus; species Protopterus annectens. The sequence continues at coordinate 395,216,171 of NC_056738.1, read as the reverse complement.
AAATGGTATGTGCAATCACAATTAACACCCCTAGACGTTTGTCCTGTTGGGTCATATATATTTGCATGTCTGTTGATGCATCTGCCCTGTTCATACACCTACACCTGATGGCCTGTTGCCATCAATTAACCCTGCATGTTGTTGGACTGTGTATTTCTGTTCAAATTATGCATGTGTTATGCACGCTGTTCAATGGTGTGAATATCTGGGTGTTTGGTTAATGGGAATACTAATGCATGCTGTTACAACTAACTGTGAATGGTATTATATGTCACTAACCCAAACTGTCATGACATAATGCAAAACATAGAACGACAGGGAAGACGGATTCCAGCGGACCCACCTCTCCCACCTCAGCTGGCGAGTGCACCTGGCACTAGTGCCGAGTCCGGACCCTCCTCCGGTGGCCCTGTGCCACCTGGGTGGAAGCTGCAGGGGATGGGGCTCGCCCCCCCTCTGCAAGTGTGGCCGGAGGAGATCCACCTCTCACCCTCCATAGCGTCCGGACTGTGGTGCGTAGGGAGATTCGGGACTCTGTCCTTGAGCCCCTACGCCAGCTCGAGGCATGGGTGGCGCAACTAACGGGCATGCCCATTGCCCCGCCTACACAGCCCCCAGCACAGCCCCATCCTGGGCAGTGAAGGAACAGTGGCAACTGCCTATGGGTGGGGATATCAGTTCCACTGTTGCCATCTGTGGGCTCATGGGCTCTGGACATCCCAAACTCCATCCCCATCAATTGTGTAACCCCCCCCCCCACATGTGTCATACACCACCCCTGTATGCGTCTTGTTTGTCTTGTCTGTTTACCTACCCAGCCTACCTCCCAGCTGAACCGACTTCCTTCACCTGACATACCACTCTTACCTGAAAAAAAAAAAAAAAAAGGGCACTCTGTACCCACAAAAAAATTACGCCCCATACATAGCTGCCCATTCCGCACACATGTCCACTGGACATGGAACCTATCAATTACAATTGGCTGTACAACAAGTATTATTGTTGTCCTGACACCTCTCCCAGGGGTGGAAGGTTTCAAATGTCACACCAAATTACATACATATGCACAGCTGTTGCTGCAGAAGAAATGGGCAGCTATGGGCCTTACCTACATCCCTCCTGCACATCCCAAGCTTGTTTCCCTACTGTCCTACCCTCTTTGTGACCCCTTTTTCACCACTTTCCTGTCTTCCCATTTTCTTTTCTTTCAAAGAAAATAGCGCGGGTGTGCGCCATAGTAAGCACTGTTAAGCGGTTGTAACCGGGTGTGTGTGGAGCTAACCGCCAGTGCGCATGCGTGAGCTCCGCGCAAACCAGCGCTAGCCCGGTTACAACTGCTTAAAAGTGCCTTAGTCACTGTGATTGACAGGTCCTGTACTCAGTTCAAAAGAAAAATAAACTCCCACTGTCAGTCCCAAACCCAGGACCTTGGAAACACTAGTCTGCACAACCTACCACTAAGCCATGACTCTTATACAAACACATTGTGCTAAAATAAATATAACATGTAAAAGTAGGGATGAATGTAAAGGGAATATAGGATGTGTAGTACACAAAGCATGCCATTTAAAATAAATGTCACAAACAATGGATATCCATAATAGTAGTGTGTGAAAAGAAACAGCCATGCTAGTTGGCAGCCTGTAGATAATAAGGTCAGTTAAAGTACATAGATATATGTATGCATATGTACATATATATATATATATATATATATATATATATATATATATATATATATATATATGTCTATATATATATATATATATATATATATATATATATATATATATATATATATATATCTAGATATACTTGTAGGAGTCAATGTGCATACACACTTGCTACAGGGAACATGAAAGAGGAATGGAGAACTGTGAATATACAACATAGCCTGAAGCATGAGAGAGATACTAACCTTTACAGTCACAGAACACTGCCCACAGCATACCAGCATGGTCCCCGCCCACACAATCTGAAAGGGCAACGCCTATCACACATACCCTTTTATAGCAGTGACCTGAAATCACAGTGAGAACTGCAATCAGTACACAACCGGCTGTATGCAATTAGCAAATGCTGGCCTTCAATTGGTGCAGAGGCCATCACATGGACCTATGCAAATACCTACAAAAGCATCCAGTGCTAACACTCCCCACATGCAATAAATTAATTGCATTGTCTGTAAGCAGACAGAAAGAGGCCGAGAAGTGGAAGAGAGAGAGAGAGAGAGAGAGAGAGAGCACCAAAAAAAAAACACACTGTGACTCTCCCTACCCTGAAGCTGTCAGCAGTGACAGTAATAGCAGCAGCAAGCAGAAGCTGTGGAACGCAACCAGCTGCAACATACAGAGGTAATGCAAAGTAGCAGATTAACAGTGTGCATACTGTGAACCCTCCAAATGTGTCATAGGTCTGTATCCATAGGTATGTCCATGTGATATGTTGTGTGTACATAGTTCCAACAAAAGGGGATGACCACACATCACATGTCAAGCAGTCATAGGCCAGGATCCTGGTAGCATGTGTCTGTGCGTTGGCCTAGCAATGGCTGTAGTGACTGCTTTGAAATGTCAGCCAGGCCCCAAGCCAGGATCAGCCCATCCCAAAGGCACACTGGCTGGGAACAAGTGTCTGCAGGTACCTGATGTCACTGCACATGCATCCCATACTGCAGTACCCCATAGCTAGCAGACCAGGCCCATTATGCATATGATGTGGTAATTCCCAGGGTCAGTCGAGGTGTCCCCTTAGTGTTGTGGGACCACTGCTGCTGTATGCCAATGTCCAGGTACATATCCTGTAGCACGGCCAAGATAAACTATCAGTGTTACATGCGGTGGTATGTCCCCTCAGAGTGCTGGTAGCACACATCCAGGGGACCAAGGTCACAGTGATGCTGTGTGTTCTCCGGAGAGGGCGGCCCTCACCTGGACATGTGCGATGATAGGGAGGTTACACCCAGCTCTGATAAATATCCGAAAGGTGAGGGAGAGGGAGGGGGGATATGTGCACCGAACATGACTGCAGGAATGTTGCCAATATGCGTGTGTTTGGTGAATGTTAAGTAGGTGTGGACTAACACAGAGCATATCCGAGGCATGTGGTCCGTATGTGTAACATAACTGAAGAAGGCCTTGTGGTCATCCAGAGTGTTTGTGTCTATTACCCTCCCAGATTATGGGCACTGTCCCTTGCGGAGGTTGTACCTCATGCAAATGGATATCAACTAACAATAAGTTTCTGCATCCGGAATTATTGCAAGAATTTGTTATCAGTTGCCCAGCCAGTTGTGATGATACTAATGTGATTTATTTAGCTACTTGCGAATCATGCCCAGCTTTTTATGTGGGCATGACAACGAGAAGACTGAGGGACAGGATACAAGAGCATTTATATGCTATAAGAAAGAAAGACTCTAAAAATGCTCTTTATAAACATACTTTAGAATATCCGAATCACACCTTTGTCTTCAGGGTATTACAAAAAAGAATGCCCAACATAAGAAGAGGTGATAATTTTAATGACTTAGAGAATTTAGAATTAGATTGGATATTCAGGGTTAGAGCGCAAAAATATCCAGGTCTCAATAGCTACATTAGCATTAGATCACACTTAAAGAAAAGGAAATATCACTGATTTATTCAGTTGTTGTATAATCAACTATATTCATTAAGGATGCTGCTATTGTATGTGTGATTTTATAATAAGATTTTTATACTCATGTATTTTGTATATCACCACTTTGAGGTGATTAGATGAATTTTGATATTTGGATGCGATACTCAGACATCTTTTAATATCATTATGGATATAGTTATATTTCCTGATGTTAGTGTAATGGGTGCCCCCCCCCCCATATGGAGTTTATATATTTATTTTCATGCAGGCCTTTATCTGAGAACAAGTTTCATGTTTTATAATGAATTTTAGATAAAGTAGATAAAAGTCTAACTACTGATTTTTTGGTTTGTGTATTAATATATATTCATGGTTAGCTCTGTCACTTTATTTTTATATTTAATGTAATGAACGTTGTATATTATAATTTTGGGTTATTTACTAGCATTTAATACAGACTATGTTTTTGATAGACACTGTATATTTTTTGTTGATTGCCACACTCAACATATTGACATAGGGCATTATATATATATTAATATTTATAGAAGTTATATATCATTTTATACTATAGTAGATTATATTATAATATTATTTCATTTAGATGCTCATTCATCTATTTATCTATATATATATATTTTTATACACTTCTATCAGATTATTATTTGTTTTTATCTGCATCTATATATATACATGGTTCATATATACAGTTAGTTTTTAAATGGTTATTTATAGTTTTAACTAATAATAAATTTTAAGCTCACTATTTAGTACACACGTATGTAATACATTACATAAGTCCTGAATGTTTGAAATAGACTATATACCTGGCCGTTCAGAAATTTCTTCTCCGCTATGCATTTATCTTTTACTACTAGTGATTATATTGAATATGGTCAGATAGACCTTATATATAGTAAATAATAGAAGGTTTACAATAAGGTTAGGATTTTGTTTTATTAATATGAATTTTTTTTTTTTTTTTTTTTTTTTTTTTTGCTTTTCTACATATATAGAAATTGTAATACTGAGAGTTGTTAGTGAGAAACGATATCAGACATAATGAAACTAATACAGAGGAAATTTGTTTTTATATAAGGATTAAGCATCATGGAATGCTATATATACTATACAGCTTTAAGTAAATTGATGTTTTAAGAAAATAATGATTAAATTAAGTAATTGATTAATTGTTTAAATACTGTTGCTGCTAGATATATAAGGCATGGTTACTAGAATAGTTTAAATCAGTCTGAAGAAGCGTGCAGTGGCAGCACGCGAAAGCGCTTACTCCTTTGGATTTTACATGTAATAAAAGTTGTCAAATCGTTCGTGGTGGTGGTCTACCTTCTTCATTTGATTGTTGCTGGATTCCTGTGGTTGACCAACTTTAAGGGAAAGGTGTGCTTTTTACTTGGAACTGTTTTTGTTGTTGGCTGTTCACCGATTCCTACACGATGGATAACTCAGCTGTCGAACTTGATTACCATTCTGAAAGAACTGTGTCTAACTCTAAATGGACCCATTTAACGGAACAAAGGTCCAATCCGTTGCTGAATATGAATCTCTCTGTGCAACTTAATATAACGGAATCAGGTACTGTAAACCTACTCAATGATTTTAATCCGTTATACAAAGAGTTGGAAAATGATTTATACAAACAATTTAGATTGATCTGGCAACGCCGTCATTTAGAGGCATGCCTTCATCATAAAGTAGTACCTAGGGGAATGAGGGTGCTTTGTATGCCCTCTTACGGCAACAGCCACCCCATGCTTCTTAAGAACTGGCAAAAAATGAATATTGAGCTTGGCTTTAAATACATTCAACTAATCATTGACTATTTCCAACCAATAGAAAATGAGTTAGCAGCTAAAACTGATGCACTATATAAAGACATAACCAAGAGATTTAAAGGTGAAATGTTTGCGAATAAGATTGATAGTCTTATCAGTCAAATTAGTGCTTATGGAGAACGCTTACAAGTAGTTAAGTTGCGCAAACTACAGAGAGATGTGCAAGATTTTACAAATGGCCAAGTCTTTGTATGGCCAAGATACAATCAGAGAGAAGGACAACAACGAACCGAAAGGGTTGAAGGAAATGTAAGTGGACTGATTAGCGAGAGAGAAGACCAAATTCCTTTAATAGATTCAGCCGTATCCTGTGACGTAAATACGATTGACGCAAAAACCAGTCAAAGAACCAACGTAGATGACAGCACACCACCAGCCAATCAGCTAGCGCTGACGACTCATCATGGGCCAGGAGCGAGACCGAAACTACAGCAAACTAACCTTGATTCTTTTTTACCGCTTCCTGTACGTCAACGAAGAGAGTCCAGGGGAAGATCAACAAGCCATGGAAGGCGGAAAAGACGAATGTCAGGAGAACCGACCAGCAAGAGGGGGCGAGGAAAGGACTGAACGACTTGGTATTTAATTTATCTGATATAGTTTTGACGGAAATAGACTACAAACTTTTGAACAAGGGACTGAGCTTCATACCAGCTCAAATTAGTAATGTTTCTACGCTGTTAACAGAATTGCGCTTTTTTACTCGTAACATAGCTTTGGCATTGTTTTTTAAAGAAACTACTCAGAATAGTAATAGCCTAAATGAGAATGTGAATAATTTTGAATGCTATAAAAGGAAAAGTACCTTTTCACCTATGCTACATCCGTGCATAGAATGCTTTATTAAAGCATGTGAGAACGATTTATATAAACACTATGCAAATTATAAAAAAGGTACACTTTCACTCTTTCATAATATATCCAAGGAAGAAAGGTTAGCAATGAATACTTTATCTAAGGATAGAACTGTGACAATTAGACCTGCAGATAAGGGAGGGGGGATTGTCATACTTAACAAAGTTGATTATACACAATATATGAATACACTTTTGAGTGATGACCTCACATATAAGGAGATAGATAAGAAGACAATAGATAAATTAATATATGAGGTACATCATGATATCTATGACATGATGGTCACTAGACAAATTAGCTATGAGTTTTATTTGTTTTTACTTATTGAACACCCACTGATACCATACATCAAGGGGCTACCTAAGATGCATAAGGGTATAACACCACCACCCCTACGTCCCATAGTGGTAGGACACCAGTGGGTAACGGAAAATATGTCGATATTCATCGAAAAGAGGTTAAGACCTATAGTGAACAACATCAATACAATATTAAAAGACTCATACCAACTGATTGAATATCTGAACAGTATACAGAAACAGATCTCTGATAAACATTTACTAGTTACACTGGATGTGCAGAGTCTTTTTACAGCGATACCCAATACTTATGGTATAGAGGCCATAAGATATATCTTAAATGAATGTGGGTTGTACAATAATAGTGAACAAATTTTATTGAATGCACTACTGGAGATAGTGCTTACTAAGAATGCTATGATGTTTAATAATTCTTACTATATACAACAGTGGGGGGTAGCCATGGGCACCCCTCGCTAACTCATATGCTAATTTGGTATATAAATGGGAGACCACATGTTTGTTTACACATCCTGACTACCATAAAGTATTGGCATATTTTAGATTTGTGGATGACATACTACTAATTTGGGATGGAACCCCTGAAGAATTTAAAGTATTTGTGAAAGATTTGGAAAAAACTACGAATTTCCTCAGATTTTCAATGGATTATTCTTATTCCAATGTTAACTTTTTAGACCTCAACATTAGAAAAGAGAATAAAGGTAAATTAGTTACATCTCTCTACAGAAAAGAGTGTTGGAAAAATACACTATTAGAACATGATAGTATGCATCCTAGATTCATTTTTTCGAATATTATTAAAGGACAGTTTACAAGATTAAATAGGATCTGTCAGGATGAAATTGAACGTAATAATGAGTTTCACAAACTAGAATACCTACTTTTGGATAGAGGCTATAATCAACATAATATAACATATATAAAAGAAAAATTCATGGATGATACTAGCCATCAACCAAAGGTTACATTTCAGTATAAGGTGGGTAATGGACACCCAGGACATCAAGAATATAAGCAAGTAAGATGTATTATCAGTTATACTAGTGATAATAAATATATCACTGATATCATTAGTAAAAATTGGTCAATATTAATTACTAATGAGGAAATAAAGAGGCTAATAGGAAGTAAAGCATCTTTCACCTATAAAAATATGCAGAATCTAAAACGAATTTTATGCAATGAAAAGTTTAACAATGTTATTAGTAATAAAGTTATTATGGGCACTGTCCCTTGCGGAGGTTGTACCTCATGCAAATGGATATCAACTAACAATAAGTTTCTGCATCCGGAATTATTGCAAGAATTTGTTATCAGTTGCCCAGCCAGTTGTGATGATACTAATGTGATTTATTTAGCTACTTGCGAATCATGCCCAGCTTTTTATGTGGGCATGACAACGAGAAGACTGAGGGACAGGATACAAGAGCATTTATATGCTATAAGAAAGAAAGACTCTAAAAATGCTCTTTATAAACATACTTTAGAATATCCGAATCACACCTTTGTCTTCAGGGTATTACAAAAAGAATGCCCAACATAAGAAGAGGTGATAATTTTAATGACTTAGAGAATTTAGAATTAGATTGGATATTCAGGGTTAGAGCGCAAAAATATCCAGGTCTCAATAGCTACATTAGCATTAGATCACACTTAAAGAAAAGGAAATATCACTGATTTATTCAGTTGTTGTATAATCAACTATATTCATTAAGGATGCTGCTATTGTATGTGTGATTTTATAATAAGATTTTTATACTCATGTATTTTGTATATCACCACTTTGAGGTGATTAGATGAATTTTGATATTTGGATGCGATACTCAGACATCTTTTAATATCATTATGGATATAGTTATATTTCCTGATGTTAGTGTAATGGGTGCCCCCCCCCCCATATGGAGTTTATATATCTATTTTCATGCAGGTCTTTATCTGAGAACAAGTTTCATGTTTTATAATGAATTTTAGATAAAGTAGATAAAAGTCTAACTACTGATTTTTTGGTTTGTGTATTAATATATATTCATGGTTAGCTCTGTCACTTTATTTTTATATTTAAAGTAATGAACGTTGTATATTATAATTTTGGGTGATTTACTAGCATTTAATACAGACTATGTTTTTGATAGACACTGTATATTTTTTGTTGATTGCCACACTCAACATATTGACATAGGGCATTATATATATATTAATATTTATAGAAGTTATATATCATTTTATACTATAGTAGATTATATTATAATATTATTTTATTTAGATGCTCATTCATCTATTTATCTATATATATATATTTTTATACACTTCTATCAGATTATTATTTGTTTTTATCTGCATCTATATATATACATGGTTCATATATACAGTTAGTTTTTAAAGGGTTATTTATAGTTTTAACTAATAATAAATTTTAAGCTCACTATTTAGTACACACGTATGTAATACATTACATAAGTCCTGAATGTTTGAAATAGACTATATACCTGGCCGTTCAGAAATTTCTTCTCCGCTATGCATTTATCTTTTACTACTAGTGATTATATTGAATATGGTCAGATAGACCTTATATATAGTAAATAATAGAAGGTTTACAATAAGGTTAGGATTTTGTTTTATTAATATGAATTTTTTTTTTTTTTTTTTTTGCTTTTCTACATATATAGAAATTGTAATACTGAGAGTTATTGGTGAGACACGATAGCCGATATAATGAAACAAATACGGATGAAATTTGTTTTTATATAAGGATTAAGCATCATGGAATGCTATATATACTATACAGCTTTAAGTAAATTGATGTTTTAAGAAAATAATGATTAAATTAAGTAATTGATTAATTGTTTAAATACTGTTGCTGCTAGATATATAAGGCATGGTTACTAGAATAGTTTAAATCAGTCTGAAGAAGCGTGCAGTGGCAGCACGCGAAAGCGCTTACTCCTTTGGATTTTACATGTAATAAAAGTTGTCAAATCGTTCGTGGTGGTGGTCTACCTTCTTCATTTGATTGTTGCCCTCCCAGAGTAGGCTGTGGCTGTTGTTATGACGGACTGTAGCGTAGTACCAGTGTTGACCACAGATGCCTACCCTTAATGTGAATGTGCTCTGTCCTGCAGTAGCCCCCTGCTATTGTTATACAATCTGCCTCCGTCTGGGGTCCACTGGACAGGATGCCTAACCGTTGTGCATAGGGTCTGGGTTAGACATGTGTGTGCAAGTGTCATGCAATCCACAGCATGTCTGTGGTAAGCATTTGCAAAGGGGTCAGCAGTGTGGCTTGTGGCTTCCACTGGCCCAGTGTGCTGCATGGATACCATCCCAGTCCCAGCAAGTGAATAACTGTCTAACCACATACATATCAATGTAGTCTACTGTACTGGTGGTGGTGGTGGGATATGTATATCCAGGCCGTGTAACATCTGTCCACAGCAGAGTAGTGGACGGCGTCCCACATACAGTACCTTGGCATGGACCCCCAGAGTGAGGTTGTGCATAGCACCTGTCAGTGTGTGCTGACCGATGGGGCATGCTACTACGTAGTGTGGAATGTGGCAGGTATTGTTGCACAGGTATTGGCTGAGTACTGATATCTGGCCATGTACCTGTGTATCCACCACGGCACACACACACATGCAACATATGGGAGTAGTAGTATATCACTACACATGCATAACATGTATAGTATGTGTGCCATACATTGCTGACATGGTCTGCTGATATCCTGTCTGTGTTCTCTTCCAGGGAGATGGCACGACAGCGTAACCCCGCCTACTCCATTGCGGAGGATGAGGAGATCCACCAGAGCCTGGTGCGGGAGTATGACATCCTGTTTTCCCGCACCAGTCAGAACCAGCAGGAGAGGGCCGCACTGTGGCAAGACCTGGTCCGTAGGGTAAATGAAATTGGCATGCATAACAGGACATATGAGCAGGTACGACATCATTGCAGTGAGTTAATCCGAAGTGTCCAGCAGCGTGCAGCAGATATCCACAGGCAACAGGTCGCCACAGGAGGTGGGGTGGCCACACATCTCCCCCTCACCAGACTGGAGGGGCTACTCCTAAGTGTTGTGGCTCCAGCCCCGGAACACCAACAGCAGTACACCTGCATTATGATGGAGGCTGGTTCCACACAGCAGCACGACATGGAGCATGCAGGTAATATGCCATATGTACACCTGACTGTTCTGTACACTGTATCATATGCAATATGAATGGGACAGATGTGCCCACTAACATTAATCTCATCATTCCTGCAGGTCCCTCCAAAGTTACAGAGAGACAGGCCATCCATGCTGGTGAGTGTGTTTAACATAACCTATAATAGTCCTGATAATGCTAGTAACAGTAGTGTAACTCAGTAGTGCTCTGTGTGTATACTGCAGGGTGTGCATGTGTGCATGTGTGCAGGTGTGTCAGTACCCATGTGTGCATGTGTGCAGGTGTGCCTGTGTCCAAGTGTGCATGTGTGCCTGTGTCCACGTGTGCATGTGTGCATGTGTGCCTGTGTCCACGTGTGCATGTGTGCCTGTGTCCACGTGTGAATGTGTGCATGTGTGCCTTTGTCCATGTGTGCATGTGTGCATGTGTGCATGTGTGCATGTTCACATGTGTGCATGTGTGCATGTGTCCATGTGGGCATGTGTGCATGTGTCCATGTGTGCATGTGTCCACGTGTGCATGTGTGCATGTGTCCATGTGTGCATGTGTCCATATGTGCATGTGTGCATGTGTCCACGTGTGCATGTGTCCACGTGTGCATGTGTGCATGTGTGCATGTGTGCCCGTGTGCATGTGTCCATGTGTGCATGTGTGTATAAGTGCATCACTGGTAACAATGTCTGGAGAATGTAAACTGTGTTTCCTGTCTTCATCCCACAGGTTCTGGGGCTGCTCTGGTGACCTGCAGCAGGGAACCTGAATCCTGTGCCACGGCTACTGGTAATGATGATATATGTGTAATGGTACAGGAAGGTGTGTCAGGGTCTGCCATTGGTCAGCCAATTGACAGTACACAGCTGTCAACCCCATCAGTCATCCTGCCTATACATCCTATGTCACCATTGTCCCTAGGTGATGGACAGGATACAGCGGGCATAGACCAGGGTAATGTGGTACCTGTGGCACATGCGTCCCCACACAGCAGCCATGGGCAGGGTCCTCCGATGGTACCACACAGACAGTTGCCCATGGGTTCTCGTGGGAGCATCCATGGGCGTACTGCCTCTGGCTGACATGCCCAATGAGGTCTATCAACCTCAGCGATGTTTCGGACTGTCATGCAGGCTCAGTCACGTATGGAAAGGTACACCAGACAGGGTCTGAGGGAGCTCAGAGCATGCCGCACAGCCATGACAGACAGTATGCGTGACATTGCGGATGCTATCCGTAACTTTACCGATGTCATAGACAGACGTTGTGGGGACATCTTACAGCAGTTCCACAACCAGATGTCCATGAGCCAGGGCAGTGGTGGGCTGCGGCCGGCGTGGCTGTATGCCGGCAGCGGCAGCAGCTGGCAGTCGGCGTGGACAGCAACAGGCTTGCGCACGCCCCCATAGTGCCAGCAGCAGCCCCAGCAATGCTGGGTCTGTGCTGTCATCGGAATGCCCCAGGAGACCACGTGCGTGGCTCTGGACAGTCCCAACAGGGACATGTGTCCAGTCAACACACTCCCGCTTCTGATGACAGTACCCAGTCAGGCGTTGTACTGGATACAGTCCGTAGCACCCCTGCCAGGCACAGGTACCGTGTCCGTGCACACAGACACTGATCTGTACGGCCTGCCAGGTGCAGTCTGTGGCTGTCCACAAACCCTGTATATGGCAGCCATGAGGTGGAACTGTGTGCGTGCATACACACATGCGGAATGTCAACACTTAGGGCAACCACATGCACACACTGCAGCAACACTGGCCCACCCTGTACTGCTGCCCCTCACCAACACACATACACACACATGTCAATTGGTGGTATCAGTGGCTGACTCAGGCATACCTAATCCACACCCTGTGCATATGATGACACTGTGCCACCTCCTGCAATCTCCAACATCATTGCGGGAACAGGTAAACACGTTGCTGATGCACAGGGTGACTACATAGACGTGTATTAGTAGTATCATGTTGGTAACAGTACAGTGTGCTGCTATGACTGTGTGTGTACCCCAGCATGCCTGCTGTAGTAACTGTATGAATGTCATGAATTGTTATCTGCACCCATAGTACATACCAAAGCATAACAGCTGCACATAATTGCATGCCGGTGCTAAGGTTGTCAACAGATAGCCGCATACATGGGTAGCACAGGGGGAATGCTAACGCAAGTAGTGATATGCAATGGTGGACATGTACAGTAATGGTGTCAAGATGCCCACAACAACTATGCCATGTGTATGTTCACGCATCTAGATATGTGTGCAGTACCAATGTTGTCCAGACCACAAATAAGTATGACATAGTATCGGTTCCACCATGGCCATCTGTGCTGCGTATTCCTGGGTACATGTTGACAGTGCCTACATATATGCATTGTGAATTACTGTTATTGTTACCCCTTCTTCGTTGTATGATGCAGTACTTCCAGCCCTGTGTACTGTAACCTTGTTTGCATGCATGTTCGCCTGGGGTCCCCTGGAACACTGCCTACACCTGCAATGCAGGGTTACAGTGCTTCTGTAGACTGCTACTGACATCTGCATAGCGTACCATATGTATGTCAACCTTACACATGACAGAACGGCACTGTCTGTCCTGTACACATGTGAGTAGCCTGTGACACATTGCACACGTCTTACCCGGCATATACCCACGTGTGCAGTCATATATGTCAGTGCTATGAGAAAGAGGCAGTCCACCCACACATACACACCTTCAATATGTTGTTCCCCATTGGCCCTATGTGTTGGTACTCACCATGGCAATCACACTACTAGGGTGGCATGTCCAAAGGTAACCTGTAAATCACCTCTATGGTCCAGTCGTGGTTTATGTGGGTCATGTGTCATCGTCACAGCTGCCACATGTATGCAGTCAGCCATCACCCTTGGCCAGGTATATACAACACATGTGTGGGATGCCACCACACAGCCAGTCTGGGGACCGGTCTCTCTGAACCCAGTGATGCCATACCCTGTCAGGTGGCATGTCATATATACTACAGGACAAACGTCAAACCCAATCCCTGCCGCTACTAATGATAATACCCCTGAAGACGTTCCTGATAGCTTTGACCAGTCCTTTACTGAGACAGTGCAGGCCCTAGCTTGCCAACTACCTCCTAGCTCCCCTGGTCCCGAAAGCAGCACCCCTAGAAAACTACTTGCGTCCAGCTGCCAACCGGTCGCCACTTCACTTCTCCGTACCTTGGTTGTAACAGTGAAACCCACTACACTGTGTGCCGATCAACACCCTGCCGAGTACCTATCAAAACCAGATGATGCTATTGCTTACCCCGTCTCAAAGGTAATCAAAGGTACTATGTTAGAATCTAACTTTCCCACCATCTGTAAAATGTCATACGTAATCCCACTTCATACAGGAGGCAGCTCTACTGACGTCTCCACTGATAGGCCAATAGCTATACACTCTCCACTTGCAGAGGTTATGGTGACTTTCGTCATAGACAAGTCATGTACCGCCTAGTCCAACATCGCAGTATGGCAGACACTCAGCATGGCTTACATTCCCATCACAGCACTCCGTCAGGCCTCCTAGCCTTTACTAACACCATAAGCCATACCTGCAACATCAATGATATATCCACAGCCCTCTGTTTGGATAACTCAAAGGCATACGATATGGTTTATCACCAACTTGGACTCTGCACCCTGCACAGACTGTCTAGATACTGGAGCCTTCCAATGGTGTCAATCCTACCTGCATGGTCAACAGCAGGCCGGCCTCTGGCAGACCAAACCCTCTAACCGTCTACCAAACACCCTTAGAGTACCACAAGGCTCTATCCTAAGGCCCTTGCTGTCCTCCATCATCATTAACGACCATTATACTGTCATCCCAAACGCCAGCTGTATCCAATATGCTGTATACCCTACTCTGATCTGCTCAGCCACATCTCCAGTAGAGTTATGTTCAGCTACCCAGACCACCTGTAATACAATAGCAAACTGGCTTTCTGAACGTTGTCTGATCCTACATCCCAATCAAACTGGACTGCTGTTATTCCACAAACACGTAGGTCTACCACATTCACCGTTACCATAACATCTGCCGATGGCACAATACTCTACCCTGACCCATCTCAACAACTATTAGGTGTTATCATAGACAATAACCTCACATGTGACATACATGTTAACCAGATTAGCCAAGCCATCAATAGAAAGCTAGGGTCACTTTACAGAATTAAAGCCTTCCTAGCCCCTCCAGCTAGAGGTGCCATAGCTCGCTCACACCGTGTTGCAGCCCTTCTGTATGCATCCCCTCTACTCTCACATATGAACAAGACTGTCCTTAACAAGCACTGGATTTGCTACAACCACATTGCCAGGTTTGCCACTGGCCCGCCTGGTAAGACACATCATTGCATCAATCTAAATCAGCTTGGTTGGCTTGCAATACCCAGCCTAATACAGTATAACCAACTGATTATGGCCTATAAAATCCTGTATAATCCAGACAATACTCCTGCACTTAAATTACAATCACCCCCTATAACAATCCTAGACCGCTTTGAGCCTCTAACATTGTACTGCTTCGGACTAGCGAGTCTATTAACACAGCTGGTGATTCTGTCTTTGCAAATCCTGTACGTAGATCCTGGAACCCACTTCCAGCCGATATTACCCTAATGTCCACCTTAGGTCATTTAACAGTAGACCCAAACAACATTTGTCATGTAACTGGCTATGTCAGTGTATCAGGCCTGGCTAACTCGGATGTATAACCTGTGTGAACCACTGTACTGTGTAAATACAATGTAATCCTGGCTTGTGCTCAGGTCTGACATTAACCTGTGGAACATGTTGGACCTGCTTACTTATGTAATCTCTGTACATAATCTGTTTGTACTATGTCATGCTAGTATTTTCTAATGCTGTATCTGCTACCCTCGTAGCTTGTCTCCACGGGCCTACCCTGGGAATGGACATGCATCCAGTTGGGCTATCCCAGTCAACATATGTAGGACCAATAAATATATCAATACATGATATTACAGTGACAACAATACCAGGCAGACATTGCCACACACTGACAGCATGCTGAACACACTGGGGCATACGTGGGGACTCAGACTAGCAGCCTGCCTGTGCATCACACACCTCCGCAGCTGGCACACAGGCATATGTTCCGGAACACAGCACATGCCACACATGGCACGCATATCCCCTGTACCGCACACCCACAGCCTGTAGGGCTACACAACACACCTGCTATAGGCGTGTCAGGTACCTGTCATGTGTGCTGCACTGGGGTCCCGCTCAACAGGCTGTATCTGGTGAAGGGCACAGTGATATGACTCAGGGGCACTATGTTCCACCACAGCACACATGCATACAGGTCAGACAGAGGCATGGACAGATATGACTCACTCATTGACCATGCCAGTGTGGCTGCCTGGGACATACCTCCCTGGACTACTTGATAGGGAACATAGAATGGATCTCTCAGCATTTGGCACAGGCCAGTATGAGCCTGATATTAGTTGCCAACATACTCTGCCCAGGTATTCTACCACTATATGTGGGAAGGCTGTTGTATGGCTACATTATGCTCAGTCTCCACTGTCATTCATAGGGTATCCACTGGCTGTCAACGTGTGCTTACATGATAGGGAAGCCACATTGCTGTTCACGGGTCATCTTGCACGTGACACACATGGCCCGATGTATACTGGCAAGGCTCCTTGGTACACACATACTGCATTATGCAGCAGGACATGGTTTACATAGCGACCTCCGTGGGTATCACACAGGTTAGGACACTGACAGTGCTGCTACACAACTACAGCCGTGTACACTGGAGGATGCATGCACCGGACACTGCCCTCAGCACGGTGAACTGCAGTGTCTGTGCAGTACCAGATGCATGAGTCATGGCTCACAGGTGTTACCCATCACTGACAGGCTATGTCCCTTACCATGCCTGTCGTCCCCTACACATGTAACACACATGGATAAGGGTGTGGTATCCCGAGTCAACACAGATACACACACCTCCAGGTTGTTGGCACAGCACAAACCATCAGGGCCTACTCAGGTGCAGCTGACAGTGTGTCGGAATGCCATCTGGTTCATAGCATGACACACACAACCCTCACATACACAGGAAGACCACCTATCCTCCATAACAACAGCGGCAATATGACAGTCCCATGAACTGTGTTTATAAGGCCATACTGCATCCAGCCGAACATTGTGTGTGAGCATTGCTGTAGCTACAACACTCTAGTTGACGGGTTCACAGCATGTGGTCACCGAAATGCAGTGGAATGACATGTTACCACTACCACAACAGGTGGGAACATACAGCACCTGTACATTGACTACATGTACACTATATGGGCCAGACCAGATGTGTATCCCCTGCTGTAGGTCTTTCACCATAGACACCCACACTGTCTAGGGACATACCACGTGCGGACCCTGCACAGCAGGAAACACAATCATATTGGTATACATTGCTAATACCATTTATCCACACAAAGCATGTGTCAGACATGGTAACTACTGCAGGTCACAGGTATTTCTGTGTATGTGTCACACACATACATCATGTGTGCAATGCCATTGCTGGGTTAGGCAATGGCATGCATTGGTATGTACACACACCGCAAGGTCATACTGTGTGACACAACCACACGTGATAGTTGTGGGTTACCCAAACATACCTATCTGTACTCTGACGATGGTAATAGACACAGTAGCAGAGCACACTATTGGCATTACTAGCCAACTAGCCCTGTCTGGCTGTGCTGATAGTGTGGTGACATCCCCTGTGTTTACTGGTGGGGTATGCAGCATCTGGTGTATAGTATTATTTGCCAAAAGGATCTGTTCCCTCACACTTGCATTTACACACACCCTACTACCCCCACACACATGCAAACGTGCCATATGCAGGATTCATTCCCTACCTACCTATGTCATGACACGTGGGAGGGACGCATTAGCAAAGCGCACTGTTCGGTTTACTAGATAGTTCCTCGTCTCTGGATATACTTAGAGGGTGCTGACAACATCAGTACTTTGAAAGGGTAATGTGCATCAGGTAGTGTGATCACCTGATTGCCAAAACTAACATGTCTTTCATACGGACATGCACACACACACACACACATGTATTTACAGGTTTCAAATTCCTACCTAATTACATTACGATACACAGGGGGAACACATTAGCAGAGCGCACTATTCGCATTACTGGGAGGCTTCCCTTCTCCTGCTGTACCTATACGGTGCTGACATCATCTGTGTTAAGAAAGGGGCGTGTGCATCCTGTAGTGTGTTCTCCCATTTGGCAAAAGGAACATTTCCCCCATACATATCTGCACACACACAATCACCCCCCCTCCAAACACACACACTTGGCATCTGCAGGATTCAAATCACTACCTAACTATGTTATGACACATGTGACGGATGCATTAGCAGAGTGCGCTATTCGCATTACTGGGAGGCTTCCTTTCTCCTGCTGTACTTATAGGATGCTGACATCATCTGTGTTAAGAAAGGGGCGTGTGCATCCTGTAGTGTGTTCTCCCAATTGGCTAAAGGAACATTTCCCTCTCACAGCCTTTCACACACACAAACCCCACTCACCCACACACACAGTGAGCATTTACAGGATTCGAACCCCTACCTAACTATATTATGATACTTGAGGGCGACGCATTAGCAGAGCGCACTATCCGAATTACTGGGCATCTGTTCTCCACCTGTAGTATTTCTAGGGTGCTGACATCTTCATTTCCACAGAGGTTTGTGGTTGTCGTACTACCTGTCAGGTGGGGGATAGCATGTATATGCATTTGCAGCCACCTACATCAGGGTCAGGTGTGCACATCGCACTGGCAGGTTATGTTCTATACCATGCTTTGGGACCACAGGACCTGTGACACACAACACTACCAGTCCAGCACACCACACCCACATCAGGGACACACACCTAGCTTCCCTGGGAACAGTGCCAGGATATGCAGGTATTCACATACACCATTCCAGTTGTTAACATCAGGTACAGGCATATTGTGTGTTTGACCTACTCAGGCCTCTACCACTATACCCTACCGCCACTACAATTTGAGGGTCCATGTGCTATGGCAGTACCACACACCACAGCCACATGGGTTAATACATATTGCACCTGTCCATCTGCAGCGTGTACCCACTGTTCCACACCGGAGGTAGACCACCATTGTTGATAGCTGCCCATGTCCACCTTTCCCTGGACATCCATATCCCATCTCCACCCCCAGGCAAGGTTGTCACTGCACACAAACTGTGTTTAGCACATGCAGACTCTACACTTGTGTAGACTGGGGTGAATTACTTCAGAGGACCCATGCTGGAGGACTATACTGGCCACGCAGCATATTCCTTGACACCTGCATCCTATGAGCATGTGTACCATTTGCATTGGTCATTCAGATATTGGCAATGGCTCTTGCTACCCCCATAGTGCCTATGTTAGGCAGGGCTCAGATGACAATCCCACCTTCATAGGTGTCACAAGGGATACAAAACTAAGAGCAATGCTACCCAACGCCAGATATCTGCACCTCCAGATGCATGCACCCAAAACACTCCTTGGCATGGAAAACATCGATATCTGTGCAGTTACAGATGCCTGGTTCAGGGCTACTGAGAGCACACCAGCACTACCGGGTTTAACCCGGTTGATTTCTTTGAAACAGTCACCAAGGCCATTGACGAGGGGAAGGTGGTTCACACAGCCTACCTGGACCTTGCAGACGCCTTCACAACAATACCCTTGGTATTGTTGGGCATTCTAGAGAAGGTCACCAGCTGGAATATAAGGCCCTATGTCACTAGATGGATTGCACAGTGGCTCAAGGACAGATACCACATGGTTAGCATTGCTGGAGCCATGCCAGACCCCACAACAGTTACGGGTTGTGTCCCACAAGGCTCAGTCCTGGGACCCTCTTGTTTGGTATATATTTCTTGGAGGTACAGGCCAACACAGATGGACTGTGGCTGTCCAAATATGCAGATGACTGCAAACAGGCCACCATAATCGCCTCTTCAGCTGACACAAGCATCCTCCAAAGGGGCATCATAGCAACAGACAACTTGTGCCAGAGCCATGGCCTTCTGCTGAACAGTGTTTAGAAAGGGGAATGTGCATCCTGTAGTCTGTTCACGTAGTTGACAAAAGGGACCTTGTCCTCACACACACACTACCCCTCTCAGACAAACACACACACTTGCTATTCACAGGCTTCAAACCCCTGCCAAACTATGTTATGACACTTGAGACGGACGCATTAGCGGAGCGCGCTATTTGCATTACTGGGAGGTTTCTTTTCTCCTGCTGTACTTATTGGGTGCTGATGTCATCGGTGTTTAGAAAGGGAATGTGCATCCTGTAGTGTGTTGTCCTATTTGCCAAAAGGGACATTTCCCTCACTCACACAAACACCCCTCAGACAAGCACACACACTTGCCATTCAAAGGATTCAAACCCCTACCTAACTACGTTATGACACTTGAGACGAATGCATTAGCGGAGCACGCTATTCGCATTACTAGGAGGTTTCTTTTCTCCTGCTGTACTTATTGGGTGCTGATGTCATCGGTGTTTAGAAAGGGAATGTGCATCCTGTAGTGTGTTGTCCTATTTGCCAAAAGGGACATTTCCCTCACACACACAAACCCCCCTCAGACAAGCACACACACTTGCTATTCACAGGATTCAAACCCCTTCCTAACTATGTTATGACACTTGAGAAGGACGCATTAGCAGAGCGCGCTATTCGCATTACTGGGAGGTTTCTTTTCACCTGCTGTACTTATTGGGTGCTGACATCATTGGTGTTTAGAAAGGGAATGTGCATCCTGTAGTGTGTTGTCCTATTTGCCAAAAGGGACATTTCCCTCACACACACAAACACCCCTCAGATAAGCACACACACTCGCCATTCACAGGATTCAAACTCCTACCTAACTATGTTATGACACTTGAGACGGACGCATTAGCAGAGCGCGCTATTCGCATTACTCGGAGGTTTCTTTTCACCTGCTGTACTTATTGGGTGCTGACATCATCGGTGTTTAGAAAGGGAATGTGCATCCTGTAGTGTGTTGTCCTATTTGCCAAAAGGGACATTTCCTTCACACACACTTGTCATTCACAGGATTCAAACCCCTACCTAACTATGTTATGACACTTGAGACGAACGCATTAGCAGAGCGCGCTATTTGCATTACTGGGAGGTTTCTTTTCTCCTGCTGTACTTATTGGGTGCTGACATCATCGGTGTTTAGAAAGGGAATGTGCATCCTGTAGTGTGTTGTCCTATTTGCCAAAAGGGACATTTCCCTCACACACACAAACACCCCTCAGACAAACACACACACTTGCCATTCACAGGATTCAGACCCCTATCTAACTATGTTATGACACTTGAGACGGACGCAGTAGCAGAGCACGCTATTCGCATTACTGGGAGGTTTCTTTTCTCCTGCTGTACTTATTGGGTGCTGACATCATCGGTGTTTAGAAAGGGAATGTGCATCCTGTAGTGTGTTGTCCTATTTTCCAAAAGGGACATTTCTCTCACACAAACACTTGCCATTCACAGGATTCAAACCCCTATCTAACTATGTTATGATACTTGAGATGGGCGCAGTAGCAGAGCGCGCTATTTGTATTGCTGGGAGTTTTTTTTTCTCCTGCTGTACTTATTGGGTGCTGACATCATCGGTGTTTAGAAAGGGAATGTGCATCCTGTAGTGTGTTTTCCTATTTGCCAAAAGGGACATTTCTCTCCCGCAGACTTACACACACACCAACCCCACTCACACACACACACTGAGCATTTGCAGGATTTGAAACCCCTATCTAACTCTGTTATGACACTTGAGACGTACGCATTAACAGAGCACGCTATTCAGATTACTGGGAAGTTTCTTTCCTCCTGCTGTGCTTATAGGGTGCTGACATCATCTGTGTTTAGAGAGGGGCATGTGCATCCTGTGGGGAGGCAGACACCAAGCACACTCTGGCTAAGCTGTCATTCCCTAGGGCAAACAGCCTAGTGTTGACCTCTACACCCATATGTTTAATTGCCAAATGCACATTATTTGTTGCTGATAGACTGTTTGCACATCTTTATTGCCATAACATTCCCTGTTTGTATGAACAGCTTGTGCATCTGTGGAAGATGTTTGCATGTGGGAGGGATCCATTATATCATGTATGTCTCTGTAGTCATCTAGCTGTGTGCACTGGGCAGACTGCTATAATGTGGTTGGTTCCTGGATTACAACATAACAATACCAGCTATGTGTGTCCAACTGCTACACCGAAATTTGGCCTAAGTGTGTGAGCATGCCCAGTTCAGCCTTCCCATGGCATGTTGTCAATGTGTGTGAGCATGCCCAGTGTGAGCATTCCATATGTTGGACTCTGCAGCCCACCACATTTGTGGATGGGTGTGAACTTCAACAACTATCACCCGTTTATGGTTGTGTGTTGTGTGTCATGTTGTGTAGTTACGGTACAACTGCTTTGTGTGTGAACACAACAGGGTTATACTGTGCCTGCAGTGTTTGCATGGGATACTTTGCATACAGTTGTCAACATCCTTTCACACTGACCTAACACTGTAGTACTGTATAGTGTACTGGTAGTACTTTGACTGTGGTGGGCAGTATCCTAGGCTTTACTGCTATCACTGCTTTACATTTCGATAGTGGGCACAACAGCCTGGTTACGGGCCAGTTGTGTACATCTGACCATGTTGCATTCTGTTCAGATATGAACTACTTACACCAGGCTTGTCCGACATTGGTAGTGTATTCCACAACATAGGTGTACATTTGCAAACACTAGTGATGTGCCCTAGTCCATGTGTAATGCTAGTTGGAGAGTATGTTTGTCCTTCAACACACATTGTAAGTGGAGTTTGCCATGACATATGTCATGGTTAGTATACTGTGCCTCTGTCTACCTGTGACATGACAGTGGTACCCAGGTTAAATCTACCATCTCCCATCCACTCATCTGGATTCCTATTGAGGTAGATTGATATGTGACTCTATGGGTAGCCTGTGCTGGGGGTGGCTTCTGTGTTATGGTGCACCTTGTCCTATGTAAGTCAGTGCTGGGGTTCAGGTCTCTCATGTGCATAGCTCACTGCCATTCAGATTGTGCAAGGTGCAGCATGTTTATTGATGCCAGCAACACAGGCAACACATGGCATCTGGGCAAGCTCTTTGATACTCCTGATGAGGTACTGTTGGGGACTTTACAGTTGATGGAGGTGTCTGCTGAGGTACATCCCACAGGGCAATTGTAGTCAATTGTACCGCTGATGATGGATGACTGCAGAGCCACAATGACCTCCCTTATCTAGATCTGGCAGCCTTCATGATTAGGTGGGTATATGGTATGTTCCTGTAAACACTACAGCACATGTTTGTCCAATGCAGGATATCTATCACCTTGTGTCCCCAGGTCTCTCATTACATGTTAACTACATAATGGGTTAACACATATGTGGTAATTGGTGGGCACTTACTGTATATCCACGGGGTTGACTATACACGTTTCTGCATAGCTTGCTGACATGGCTATGGCGCCAGTTTTCTGTTTCTATGTGGCCCTTTTGTGGGATGCTTGTGTCAGCTGGTGGATCATATGTGGTGAGCAGTTTGCAGTCCTCTGCAACCATGTTTGGACACAGTACTTCCATGTTTGCCTGTACCTATGGGACATATATACCAGATGGGGGAGATCCCAGGACAAGGCCTTGTGGGATGCCAGTTATATCTGGTTTGTAGTCTGACATGGCTGCAGCATGTCTGACCATGTCTGTTCTGTCCTTGGTCTGGTTTGCAACCCCTCTACTGACATGTGGGTTTATATTTAAGCTGGTGAGCCTATCTATAATGAACACGTAGGGTATTGTATAGAAGCCTTTGCAAGGTCCAGATACACTGTGTGGAGCACATTGCCCTCATCAATGACCTTAATGGCTGTTTCAATTGAGTTAAACATGGTTAGGGGCAGGATCTGCACTTGGGTGGGCCACACTGGGTTGGGTCCGGTGTCAGTAGGTCCCCAATATCTTTATGTCTGTGGTACATGCTGATCCTTTCCATAGCTGTGCAAACCGAGCTTCTCAGGATTTTGGGGTAGTACTGTTCAGTATCCATTCAGGCAACACCTTTGTTGAGAAGGACCACTGTTGTTGTACACTGCTCTTTGGGTACATATTCTGTGGTAAGGCTGACATTGAGCAGTAGTGTGGTTTTGCATTCCATTCATCTTGGAGTCCATGTTGCACTAAGCCCAGGACAACATCTCATACCATTGCTGCTGTGTGTTTTGCTTTGTAGATGTTGGCTGTTACCTCAGCATCTGCAATGTCAGGGGGCCAGCAGTCTGCTGGGATAGATATTATGCATTCGGGGGGGGGTTGCACTGCACCTGTCAGGATGTATGTTGGCAGTATGTGTGTGTGTTTGTGATATTTGTGTGATTCAGGGCATATCTGTGAATTCCCAACATGGTTCCTACCATCAGTTGTGAAAGCCTTGGGATTATCCTTAGTGTCCTGTACAATTTGTATCTTCATAGGTTCATAGGGTCATACTAGGCTATCCACCCTGGGCATTTGTTAGCCTAGCCAGAGTGTGTGTGGCTTTTGACACCCCTTGCTATGTGCATATTATGGCCATTTATGTTTTGCTTGACTGTGCCTCTGTCTGGACATGACACAGTGAAGACCCCCAGTGTAACTCTACAATCATCCATCCACTTGGCAAGATTCCTGTTGAAGTGTGTCAGTGAGGGGCTCTGCCTAACATGGAACGGGATTCTGGTCCAGGGTGTGGGGAGCCTCTGGATTATGTATCTGTCCCACCAGCACATCCTATTTCATTATTAGTTGAGGTTGACATCTCTCCCTCTCACAGCTCCAGTGGATTTGTGTTTTCTAGGGTGGGGCAAGTCCATTACTCCTGTGTTGGGCATGGCCTCCTACAACAGGCATGCAATGCCTCTGTGTAGGCCGTATGTGACTGGATTCAGCTGGGGTGTCTACAGCCAGGCAGCATATGACATATATTTGTGACCCTTTATCCTATTGGTGAGGTACCTTTGAGGTCTTTCTAACTGCTGCAGGTGTCAGGTAAGATACATCCCATATGAGGCATTGTACTGGATTATGGGTGTGATTGGAGAAAGGTATAGGGGCACAATGACCTCTGTTGCCGTAGATGTGACTCCTTTCCTGCTACGATGTCAAATGTAGACAGTCTTCCTAGCCACATTGGCAATGTGGGTGTCACATAACAGGTTACTGTCCACGTGTGTCCCTAGGTCCCTGGTTCCTCTTTCTATACATACTGGTTTACCACCTATGTGGTAATTTGTGGTACCTTGTTTGTTATTTGGTGGGACATTCATACTGTCCATTGTCTTCAGGATGGCTGGGTGGGGTTATTGTGTGTGAGAGTGCGGTCTGTAGCATGCTACAGACTGCACAGCAGTCTTGCCTACAGTTAGTTGCACATGTGTGTACTCCAATGCCTTGTGCATTGTCAGTTACCTGGACGTATGGGTGTCTGTGCTGACTATGGTTACTCACCCTCCTTTTATGTTTCGTTCCAGGGTTTGGGGCCATGACACATGATATGTGGTATAACCTTAGTGCTGGTGTGCTGTCAGGAGGCTTGCAGCAGGATTCTGTCACTGCACAGACATCGATGTTCTCCATTCTGGGGATGGCCTCGGGGGCATGCATATTGGGGTGTACACATCTGGCATTGGTCAGCATTTCCCTTATGTTTCTTCCCACTTATGTTTTGTAGGTTGGTAGGTCAGTCTTTTCAGCCTTGCCTACGAAAGGCTCTATGGAGGTGGCAAAGGCCTTATCCAATATTCAGGCGCCCAGGGTAACAGGTGCAGGCCATCCCAAGGACAGCTGCGTGGCTTGTCAAGCATGACATCCCAGGCAGACAGACATTGCATCCTTGGAATAACACCAGTAAGTGTGCCACTTGCTATGACTGATCATTTCGTGTTTGTACTGTGGCATTACTCTTGGTAAGGGTAGGATGCTGCGAATGGTGAGTGTCATACCGCCTGGACTACATAATCAGATAGCTCATCTATGTCTCTTTTCCTGTAGTCTAGGGTGGTACATCTCAGGTCATTCACACCAGCATGGACTATGACTGCATCATATTTCTACTTGCTTTGGAGTGACCTACATACTTCTGTTATGTGGCATGTTGTGGCAGCCTACAGGCAGCTTACTGTACCCTTTCCCTTGTTCAGTCTGGTGTGCAGGACAGCAGTGTGTCTGACTATGGAGTCACCTATTACAACTGTATCAGGCATGTTGTTTCTCCTTCTGGCCTGTGACTGCTTGGCACACCAGCTTTGTGTGCTATGTGTTGCATGTGCTATGTTTGGGGGCTGTTTGATTGGGTGTCTGCTTTAGAGGCCTCTGTTGGTGTGCTGTGTTTGTAATTTGTGCCTCTGGGAATGTTTGTCTGTGTTTATGTGTTTGGTTTGCAGTTGTGATAGGTCTATGTGGGACTGTGTTTGTGGTGTGTGTGGTTACCTTCTCCTACTGACTTGTTTTGGGAGTACTGAGTTGAGGGAGCTCAGCCTCCAGTTTGGATGGATGGTTGCATCTCTCACATATTTTTGTATTTCTTGGGTGGAGTTGGGGGTTGTCTGTGTACTTGGGCCAGGTGTGACATTGCCTCGATTCACAGATTCCACTTGTTGTGGCTGGCCTTAGTGGATTGCATGTGTGGACAGATGTTATTGCCATACTACTGATCTGTGCTTACTTCATTGTTTATGTTTGCTCTATCATGTAGTAGCTTCCTCGTTCTCTTGCATGTTTTGGTTATGGCTGGTGTCCACCATGCCAGATTTAGGCACTGTGTCTTGTTTTAATTTAGGACTGCATAATCCAAGCATTCCTGGCAGTGTTCATGGAATGGCTGTATTACAGGTTCTGAGGTGTGGCCCATATTTTGCACCTGCGGGACCTTTAATGGATTCCACATCAGTTTGGAGGAGTGCAGGTATTGCTTAACACATGTTTTCCACTGTGGTTTCCCGGCCAGGGACTGTGGTCAGGTTTTGTATATCCAGTGTGATTACTCTATGGTCTGGTTTTACCAGTGAGCAATACACTTCTCATCTTGACATCCAGTACCCATGTTGCTGATTATCACATCCGGTATGCTTACCCCTCTTGTGGGAGTGGTACATTGTTCCTGGGCCTTTTGGTTTGTGGATTCTATGAACCTTTGTCTGACACTGTTGGAGCTAGTATAATGTTCCAAGTCTATGTCTGGGTATTTGCAGTCACCCAATATAATGTGGGTTGGAGGACTTGATATATTCATGTATTCCAGCATAGGCCAGATGCAGTTCCTGGTGTTGGGACAGTAGTCTGTAGCAGGCTATAAACTGGGGGGCAGTTTTAGCCACTGATATGAGCATGGCTAGTCCATGCTGCTTTTGTGGTACCGACATGGGGTGTGGTTATCCTTGACAATTTTTGCTAGTCACCCTCCTTTTGTAGCTTGTTCCAAGTTTTGCGGCTGTACAGCACAGTATGAGGTGTAACCTGGTAGTGTTAGGGTGCTGTTGTGGGCCTTGCCTCAGTGTTCTGTTACAGCACAGTTATCAACATTCTCCATACTGGGTGAGTCCAGACTGCATGCATCTTGCTGTTTCAACTTATCCATTATCTTATTCTTATCCCTTCTGGTACCTATGGAGATAGGTTTGTGTTTTGAGCCTTACCTATTCAGGGCACACTGTGGGTGACGACAGCCTTTGCCAGTATCCATATGTTCTGCACTGATAGGTGCACGCCAGTCCTAGCGGGTGGTGCATCATGTCATGCTCAGCATGTCATCCCAGACTGGCACACATTGGGTCCCCTTTGACTAACTGCGATACTTCAGTCAATTGTTGCACTTGATCATCTCGTTGTCATGTTGTGGCATGATGCTTGGTCAAGATAGGATGTTAGTCAGGGTCCTCAGGTGTGCATATAGTACTTGGTGTTACATTACTTGACACATAGCATTCATGCCTCAGGTGGTGCAGCAGGGCTGCCTCTGTCGGATGCGCATATTACACTTCCCTGTACATGTTTGAGAGCAGGTTGTGTCATGTTAGGCATCCCTGTTACTATATGAGTGAGTCAGAGAGGGGTATCATTCCCAAGGTTCCTACTGAGCCAATGTATGTGCTATGCGTTGCCTCTTTGCCAAGGCCAGGGCATACTGGGCACGCCTCCTTCTGCCTACTGGGGCAGGCTCAGGTTGTTCCTCCTCCGAGTCACGCTCTGCCTGTGCTGGCCTTGGCAATGGTGGGGGGCTGTTTGGGCTGGCCCTATGCTGGTCCTGCTGCAGCTGTTTTCGCAAGATCATATTATGTAGCATAGCACATACCATGACAATTTGGGTACATGTAGTTGGTGTGTACTGCAAGGCTCCACCAGATGTGTCCAGACACCGGAACCATGACTTGAGCAGCCCAAACACACGCTCTATCACATTACATGTCTGTGCGTGTGCCTCATTATGGCGTTCCTGTTTAGGTGTGTGTGCGTTTCTGATGGGTGTCATCAGCCACGGCTTCAGTGCATAACCTGCATCCCCCACTAGGTGTCCGTGTGGGATGTCCCCATTGGCAAATGTCTGGTA
Organism: Protopterus annectens; assembly: GCF_019279795.1. Taxonomy (NCBI): domain Eukaryota; kingdom Metazoa; phylum Chordata; order Ceratodontiformes; family Protopteridae; genus Protopterus; species Protopterus annectens. The sequence continues at coordinate 395,187,616 of NC_056738.1, read as the reverse complement.
CAGCTGCGTCAAATGCCAGATGTGGGAATCGTGATAACTCCCAGGGCAGCCAGCACACACATTCATTATTATGCCCTGGGCATCACACACGACCTGGCAGTTGATGGAGGGGAAGCCCTTGCGGTTTATGTAGGCCCTACCCCGCTCTCCTGCTGGTGCTTTGATGCGTATGTGCGTGCAGTCTATAGCACCCAGTACCTCAGGGTATTCCGCTATTTGCTGGAAGAGGTGCATATTGCTGGCCAATACCTCACGGGCATTGGGGAAATATACAGGATCACCGACATGTGCTGACATGGCATCCAGGAACTGGTGTAGTACCCTGGAGGCTGATGCCTGTGATATCCCCATCATATCGCCAGTTGGTCTCTGGAAGGTACCTGTTGCTAGTATTCTTAGGCCAACACATACCTTGGTTTCCACTGGGATGGGTTCCCCTCTGTTGGTTCTGTGTGTGAGGTGTGGCCTGCACAGCTCAACAATCTGCTGCAGGAGCTCTCTGTCCACTCTATAGCGCTCTACTATCTCCAGCTCATGTAACCCGTGGTAGGTGACCCTGGGCCTGTACACTCTTCTCCGTCTCCTCACTGTGGGTTGTCTGGCACCATCTGCATTGTCACCACCCTCAGCAAGTCGCCTATGTCTCATTAAGACAGCTATGGCAGCCCCTAGCATTTCTGCTCTGAGTTCAGCTTTTTCAGTTTTCACTTCTATTAGCTTACTCCTGTTTTGCAGTGTCTCTTAATGACAACATCCTGCACTACTGTTTGCAGTGTTTTAAGTGCTGGGCTGGGCTACTAATTTGCCTGTGTAATTGCCTGCTTCTAATTATTTTCACCTGCTAGCTTCAGCAGTTATCCCTGCTAGCTTCCTATTAATTCTGTTGCTTTCTTTTTCCTCTCTGTTTCCTCAGGGGGGAGCAACTTGCATACTATCTGAAACACGCTCACAGTGGCTTAAACACGCGCTGCGTGCTTACACGGTTAAGGATCTACTTATTCAGGTTTAAACGCTGCACACGCCGCAAACACTGTTACACGTCTGCCAACAGCCTCCAACATACTCAGACTGTCTTACACGCGCGTACACCCGCACAAACACTGTTACACGTCTGCCAACAGCTTCCAACATACTCACACTGCCTTACACGTGCACACACTGCCTTACTCGTGGTTCATTGCGTGCACACGTGCGCATGCACGGCCAGCAAGAAACTTTAGTGTAGGTAACAGTGTACACCTTCTATTTCTTGTCTTTCCATGACTTATCTAGTGGCACACCTCTTTCCATGATCTGTGCCTGTCGTCTGTCATGTTACACTGGCCTCCAATGAACTGCGTTTCTTTCTACCATTCCCCCCAGTGATGTCACCTATCTCCTACTCTATTCCTCCCCCTTTTGTATCTCTTACACTACTCAGGCTGTGCTCATTTGCTATGTGACTGTGGTATTCAGTATCCTAACCCTCATTTACATAAGATTGCCTACTAATGCTTAGTTACATGTCTTAGACTCAGCTTCCCCCCTTAGCAACCACTACACGGTGGCCATGTTGGTTTTGGTCTGCTGGTCCCTGCATTGTCATTCCATGTATTACATGAATCCCACATTTGTGGGTTTATATCCTTCTTTTTTATGCTTTTGTACAGCGCAGCCCGTTTGCGCGGGGCTGCGCTGGGTTTAAACATCGGCAATTGCCGAAAAAATATATATATTTTTAATATTTTTGCATCGGGTTATCTTGCCAATGGCCACATATTTGGCCATTGGCATGCTGCCTGATTCATATGCAACCTTTTTTGGGAGCTGACATCGCTCCGTTGTGGATTTTGCAGAAATGTACTCAGTTGTCAACTGGTACATTTCTGCAGCTAACGTCTCCTACACGGACTGGTTTCTGCTTCGTGGATCGCTAATATACCTCATTTGCATACCTTTCTAATGCAAGTGAGGTATTTAGCTTGTCCACGCCCAGTCCGTGTAAGAGACGTTTTAGCTGGTCTCTTACACGGAGTTTAGGGCTGTTCCTGTATCGCGAGGCTTGCATGGAGTGTTGCACGTCTCTTACACTCCGTGCAAGCCTTCGTGAATCCTGCCCAGACTCTTTTGCATTGTTATTCCTAAAAGTTTAATTAATTTTCTGAAGCATATTTGTATACTTTATTTATGTAATTTTGCTGAGTTTAGCTCTGTTGTTATTTACAGTGGATGAATATTTAAATCATCGGCATATTTAAACTAATGTAGAGTGTGGCATATCACTCAGAAATAACATTAAATAACAATGGCTTTAATTTAGATCCTTGAAGGACTCTTCAGTTCTGTACTGATTTATCTTAATATCTATCTCCATATTCTACCTTGGCATACACATCTCACAACACATTTATTATCCATTTAGTTACTGAGCTCCTGACCAGTATGCCTTATAATATTTGAATTAATGTTTGATGATTTCTGATTTCAAGAGGAAATTGGACAATTTAACAACAAATCATTAGATGCTCAATTAACATAAATGGAAAATACAACATGATTAGTCTGGGATGATAAGCTCCTTTAATGGCATTTTTATATGAATCCATATGTTCATTTAGTTGCTATTTCATTAGTGCCAGTAATGTTTTACTTCCATAATTTTGCCATTCAGTGGAATGATATTACTTTATACTTTTGTGGGTTAGATTTGACCTGGTCTTTTATATCTGGGACAAAACTATTTACCAGATGTAAGGTGCTGTAAACATTTTAGACATTAATAAGCTTAATTATGCAGTTCAGGGTTTAATTCCCTTAGCCTCCATTTATCTACTGTGTGACTATGAGGAATTAATTTAACTAGTGTTCCTTTGTCTATGTAAATGAGTCTTTTGGATCAGTCCATTACCCTGGTAAACAAATAAACACACACACATACACACACACACACACACACACACACACACACACACACACACACACACACACACACACAGACACACATTAAATATATACTCTTTTCATTTTTATATTTTGTGTTAGAATGAGAGATATCTACTAAGAGTTTTACACAATACAGCACAATTGTTTTGTGAACTCTGTATTATTTTAAATGTTACATCAGAATATTCTTGTGACTGTTGTAATGTACTCAGATTTCATATCAAAGTATACTCACTGCTCTTTTTTAATGTACTCAAGTTATTCTTTTTGATTCATGCTTTTTTGTTTTTTCTTCATAGTTCTTTGTGATTTTTTTGTTCCTGGTCTGCATCTTTTTTTTTTGTATGCAGTTATTTCTCTCCTTATATTGCTGACTCTATGTCCACTTAAAATTGAAGGACAGTTAATTAACTTGATAACTTTTGATTTCTGCTCTTTTTTGCTCTTTATTAACACTTTTCTCAGATTTTTCTTGTTTTTTTTTCAATTTCTGCACTGCATTTTTTATGTAATTACTTGTCTTCTTAATTTGATCACTACCTCCCCAAAGGTTAACAAATAGTGTCTGCTTTTGATTTTCACATGGACTTTAGCTGTTGTGATTTGCAGTGACTGCTAATTTTATATTTAGTTGATAAAACCTTCAGAATACACTCCCACAACTAGGTTTCATGCTGTTATATTGCTGTTTTCCTTATCAACTGTATCCATCTTTATTGCTAGTTTCAGGCTCACCTTTTTGCACATTTTATGATTAACTTTAATTTCAACCAATGTGGTCATAGGTAGACCATATAATATAGACTTAGCACTTTTTTTAAAATAATGCCGCAACATTATTTCCTTAGTTATGAAAACAGTATCTTTTATGTCATGGACCATTGTAGGCAGCCTTATTACTCGAATCATTTCATATCTAGTCATGAAATATCTCACAATACCTCTGTTTTCCCAAACATTTTTATATGTAGTCTGGAATTTTCAGTTTCCAGAAATCAATTAACATCAGAACATCCTGTACAATTGTATGTGATAAAAGTAATATGTAAGTCACACATAATAGTACATATGTCTGTGGTGCAGAAACAAATTATATAACCACCCAAAGTATTGAGGTATTCTTAATATTGTATTGACATAAATTATGCCTGACAGTTACTTGAGATAAATAACTCTTGTGATGGTCTGATCAGGACACCTCTGACCAGCTGATAGGATTTGCTCATCTTTGAAGTGACTTCCAGAAATATATATACCCTACCCTACCACCCAACACTACAACCTGTGAGAGATGCACTTATATAGCCAAACTGGTAGCAAAGCTCTCTTCACGCAAGACTGGACTAGACAGTCAAGAGGAGAAGGTAAATACTTGCACCACACCACACTCATCACATAGTCCCTCAAAACCTACACCACCAAAACACACACATAGCAACACAAAACACACACCTACATTTGTGGAGGCTCTCAATAAAAATCTGCCCAAGCAACAGGGACCTCCAAAGCAGAAACGCATGCAACCTCCACCCCCCAACACAACCTAAATGACACATAGCCCACAAACTCAATGTGCCACTCAACTACAGCCCATAAGGCATAACAACGTACCCAAAACTCTAGTCATAGGTGACTTTATAGTCAGATTCACTGATGTTCCACTCAACAGGCTAAACAAGGAGAAAGTTACAGTCAGCTGCCTGTCGGGTGCCAGGATCCACCACATAACGCACGTACTCACTCCACAACAAGTATAAATATGAGTCTGTCATTGTCCAATTACCTCCATATCATCATGCACCCACTTCAAAACTTTACTAAAAGTGCACCTAAAAACATGCTGGGTATGCCCTTGCAACTCCCACTCTAATATCACCCACCCCATCCAACCACTACCTTTCTTTCCACCCCACTAACTACCTTGATTATAGCAAGCTCAGATGCTCATAAGCCTAGTACTTATTAGGGAGGAACTTCTTATTGTAACATTTGTTAATGTCTGTTATGTACTTCACAGATAAAGATTCTAGTTGTCTACTGATGTACTATGTTCTTCATCTGTAAATATGTTTGTAATTAATTGCTATGTTAAATTGTTAATCGATATGTAATCCAATGTAACTACTGTCTGTTTATTTTAACTGTGGAGCTTTTCTCCCCGGGCCTTCACTAAAAATGGACCTACGTCCAGTTGGACACTCCCGGTCAACAAATGTAAATAAATAAATAAATAAATAAATAAATAAATGTTGGTGTGAATGACCTGAGATGTACCTCCCTGGACTACATGAAAAGAGACATTGAGGAGCTCTCCGATCTTGTAGCCCAGGCAGGTATGACCCTAGCCCTGAGTAGCATCCTGCCATCACCCAGAATGATACCACAGTAGAAGGACAAAATGATTGACTTCAACAATTGGCTAAGCTTCTGGTGTCATTCTAAGGGGATCCAGCATCTGTCTGCCTGAGATGACATGATCGACAAACCATGATGCTTTGCCAGAGATGGCCTGCACCTGTCGCCCTTGGGATTCCGGATAATGGCTAAGGCTTTTGCCACCCCTATAGTGCCTTTTTTAGGCAAGGTTCAAATGACAAATTCACCACTGTAACAGGTACAAGCAAGCAAAATCTGAGGGTAATGCTACTCAATGCTAGAAGTCTAAACCTCAAAATGCATTCACTCGAGGCACTCCTTAAAATGGAGAACATCAACATCTGTGCAGTGACAGAGACCTGGTTCAAGGCTCCAGAGTGCACCCCTGCTTTACCAGGCTATAATTCATACCATACCTTTCGGCCACCTAACCTGGATCAAAACACTAAAGGTGGAGGCGTATCCATATTCATTAAGGATATCAACACCTCCAGGCTAGTTGCTCAGCATAATGCATCCGAAATTATTCAAGTGCAACTAACTCTGGGCAAGACCGCAATCCAAACCTTAACTTGCTACAGATCCCCCACCATGCCCCAGGATTCTCTCTCCTCATTTCTTGATACACTGGAAAATATTAGGGTACAACCCAACACCCTAATAATGGGCAATTTCAACTACCCCACCATTAACTGGGAAAACTACTCATGTACCAACTCTTTTGCTCAACGTTTTCTGGAATTCATAAATTCCAATGCCTTGGATCAACTTACCCACACCATCACCAGGGGCAGCAATATCCTAGACCTGGTCATTACCAACATTTGCGACCAGTGTTCAACACCAGATGTCAATTCCTCATTGGTCAGATCCGACCACAAGCTAATCAGCCTAGACATTCGCATCCTGCCCCCACCCCCATTAGGGAAACCATCGTAAAAAATTTCTCCAAAGCCAACTTCACACTTCTTAAGACAAAAGTGGCAAACTTCACAACACCCATGCAGATGGACAATAGAGGTACAATTGCTGAATCTTACACAAATGCACTTTATAAGCACTTACAGAAATGCATGGATCGTGCTATCCCTAACAGAGCCAAGATGCTATCCTCCAAAAAAGGAAGCCAATCTGGTGGTCCCCTGCCTTAAACAAACTCTACAAGAGAAGAAAGAAACTGTTGCAAAATAGAGTAAAAGCCCATGACTGGAAGAACTCACTGGTCAGCCTCAGTAAGAAGCTGAGATCCCTCATAAAATCCTCCAAAGCTAGTTATGAAAACAAAAATCGCCACTGATTCTATAGACAACCACAAAGCATTCTATAGCCATGTCAAGAATCTCAATGGCAACACTCAGATCTGCTCTGAGTTACAGCACAATGGCACTAAATATACAGAACCAACTGATATTGCCAACATCCTGGCAGATAGGTTCAGTGCTAACTTTACCCCTCCGTCATCCCCTAAAGGGCCCATCTCTACACTGGAAGAATGCAAAGTTCCTGTAATCACGGCTGCACAGGTAAAAACCACACTCGCCAAAGCCATGAACACAGCATCCATGGGACCTGACAACATCCCTGGCTGCATTCTACATGAACTACAGAATTAACTGGCACCCCACCTAAGCACCATGTTCAATCATAGCCTCACCTCAGGCTTTGTGCCCACTGAATGGCGCACAGCGACGGTTATCCCACTCCACAAAGGGGGAGCCACCACGGACCCTGGTAACTACCACCCCATTAGCCTAACGAGCTTGGTCTGCAAGGCCATGGAACGTATCATCATGGAACTTATTAACAAAGATATTGGTAATCTCCAAACTCTGGACCCCTCCCAGTTCGGGTTTGTAAAATGCAGATCATGTCTCCTAAACCTGGTTGAATTCTTTGAAGCAGTCACCAAAGCCGTAGACGAGGGTAAGGTGGTTCACACAGCCTATCTAGATCTCGCCAAGGCTTTTGACACCATCCTCCACTCTGGAATTATAGATAAACTCACTAAACTAGGTATAAATCCCTATGTCACAAGATGGGTTGTCAACTGGCTCACTGACAGAACCCACACTGTGAAAGTAGCAGACTCCAAATCCGACTTCAGACCAGTGACAAGTGGAGTACCACAGGGTTCAGTCCTGGGTCCTCTCCTGTTTGGTATCTACTTTTCTGAAGTACAGGCTAACACAGAAGGTCTTTGGCTAATGAAGTTCACAGATGACTGCAAACTAGGAGCCATAATTGAAACTCCTAATGATGTGGACATCCTACAAAAGGGCCTCACTGAGACAGATGCCTGGTGTCAAAGCCATGGCCTCAAGCTCAGTGCCAAAAAGTGCATTGTCATCCCCTTTGGTAAAAACTCTGTACCCATGAGCTACCACATAGGTGGTAGTCTACTTAACACTGAAAGTGTGATAAGAGACCTTGGGACACTGGTGGACAGTAGTCTCTCCTTTGACAAGCACATCGCCACAGTAGTCAGGAAATCCTTCTACGTGGCACACCTCATCACAAAAGGTTTCTCATCCAGGAAAAATGAGGTCTTTGTTCCCCTCTACTCATCACTCATTAGACCTATTATAGAGTACAATGCCCTTTTTGGTATGTACCTCACAAAACATCTACAACTACTGGAAAGGCTGCAGAAATACCTCACAAAGAGGATTACCGGCCTCAAACAGATGCCCTATGCAGACCGTCTCAAAAAACTCCAGCTTTACTTCATCACATATTGCCTACTCAGAGGCGATCTCTGCCTAGCATACAAAGCTATGTCAAACCCAGAGCTGTTGGACATGCTCCACTTAAAGAAATCCCAATCCCTCCAAGCTACATGCTCTAGGGACCTAAACCTTGTCACCACAATAAATAGAACATGCTGGAGGGATAGATTCCTGTCCCAGAGACTTCCCATACTCTGGAACAAACTACCTATCTATATAAAACAGAGCTCCTCATTAGCACTATTCAAGAAAAATCTTGATGATTGGATGGGAAATAGGAAATTCACCCCGGGATCACCTCTGTGGCTCTGCTTGACAGGGCCACAAGAAAATAATTTTCTTTGGTGGCGAAAGCCAGGGTACCTTTTTGGCTAGGCTTGTATAGGCCCTAGGGCTGATAGCCTAGTACCTACCTATGAACCTGTGAAATTTATAGATGTTTCTGTTTGTGTGCCAGCAATGATTCACTGTGAATGGTGTTTTCTTTTCTCCACACTCTTCTGAGGGCTGTGGAGTTAGTATATATAAGTAAGGGGGAAAGGGGTGCAAAGGGGGGACTTGCCCCCCTGCAAAAACACTGTTTTATGCTGTATTTTCTTATGTACAATGCATTCTATGATTTGCAATTCAGTGAAATGAGGTTTCAGTCAAATGTGTTTCAGTGAAGTGGGTTTTCAGTCAATTGCTTTCCGGACAGATTGTTACAACCATTTGACTTTCAGTTAACTCAGCTGCAGTTCTATCAAAGATAGTAAACCCAATAATACTCCACTAAGGGTCATTCATTGGTTGAACATATTGACCCAGCAATGATAAGCAAATAAAGTCCTAAACATGGATCAAAACTTCCCACTGAGCATCACTAGCCCATGTAATACAGCACAGCTAAGTCAGACAGCAGTGTGCAGGTTCAAATATGTACATCTGTAGGAAGCATGAAGCCAGGTAAGGATGTCCTTATTGTAGAACAGTGAAAGGCTACTTGGCTAGGAAGTTGATGTCACACTCTTCTGAAGCAACCTGCCTTTTGAGGAAAGTCTTAAACATTTTGTGGAGCTTCTCACTATGAGGTCTTCAAAAATCAAAAGATACATGTGTAAGTAAAGGCTTCTTACTGCTTGATCTTTGTTGTTATATTTCTCTCTTGAAATGAAAGACATTAACTTCAGAATTTCTGGAAAAGGTCAGTTATGTTTCCTACACTTCTGCAGAAAGGCATTGCAGGTTGGTCATTTCACCCATGTCTATAATCATCCAAGTGACACTGACAGGTGTGTAATCTGTTAGTGTCAAAGCTTCTGAAAGGAAATTGCTTTGCTTCTACATTGTAATAATTAAAATATGATCCATCAACACCTCCTGTACCTTGGCTCCCTACTGTTGAACCCCAACCCTCCCACCTACCTTTCCTTACCTACCACGATCCATCAACACCTCCTGTACCTTGGCTCCCTACTGTTGAACCCCAACCCTCCCACCTACCTTTCCTTACCTACCACGATCCATCAACACCTCCTGTACATCGACTCACTATTGTTAAACCACCACCCTCCCACCTCCTCTTCCCATACCCATCATGATCTGTCAACACCTCCTGTACCTGGGCTCCTTACTGTTGGGCCACCACCCTCCCACCTCCCCTCTCTACACCTACTATGATGCATCAACACTTCCTGTACCTCAGCTCCTTATTGTCGAGCCACCACCCTCCCACCTCCCCCTCTCCATACCTACCATGATCCATCAACACCACCTTTCCTTTTGAGGAAAGTCTTAAACATTTTGAGCAGCTTCTCACTATGAGGTCTTCAAAAATCAAAAGATACATGTGTAAGTAGAGGCTTCTTACTGCTTGATGTTTGTTGTTATATTTCTCTCTTGAAATGAAAGACATTAACTTCAGAATTTCTGGAAAAGGTCAGTTATGTTTCCTACACTTCTGCAGAAAGGCATTGCAGGTTGGTCATTTCACCCATGTCTATAATCATCCAAGTGACACTGACAGGTGTGTAATCTGTTAGTGTCAAAGCTTCTGAAAGGAAATTGCTCTGCTTCTACATTGTAATAATTAAAATATGATCCATCAACACCTCCTGTACCTTGGCTCCCTACTGTTGAACCACCACCCTCCCACCTCCCCTTCCCTTACCTACCATGATCCATCAACACCTCCTGTACCTCAGCTCCCTACTGTTAACCACAACCCTCCCACCTACCTTCCCTTACCTACCACGATCCATCAACACCTCTTGTACATCGACTCACTATTGTTAAACCACCACCCTCCCACCTCCTCTTCCCATACCCATCATGATCCGTCAACACCTCCTGTACCTGGGCTCCTTACTGTTGGGCCACCACCCTCCCACCTCCCCTCTCTACACCTACTATGATGCATCAACACTTCCTGTACCTCCGCTCCTTATTGTCGAGCCACCACCCTCCCACTTCCCCCCTCTCCATACCTACCATGATCCATCAACACCACCTGTACCTTGGCTCCTTATTATTGAACCACCTCCCCTTTTCACACCTACCATCTTACAGATAATAGAGTTTCTTCTTTGTAAGGTCACAGATATCTCTCTTTTGGAACTAATCCTGAACTGCAGTAAGCTTTTAATGGTATAATGAGTCTGTTACTATGGGATTTTCAGAAAAAAATATTACAAAGTCTACTTTACCACTACTTAATATTTAATTTCTGTCATGGAGACCTTATCAGAAATAATTATGCAATCATCATTCAAACATTTCGGCAGTGACTACCACAAGGCATTGATCTAGAATAAACAATGCTGCATTATGCACCACAGTATACATGACAGTCATTTACATACATGCTAAGTGAATGCCAAAACATTTAATCCATTAAAAATGATACTTGATGATGACACATTGCACACATCATGGGGGGTTGTGATGCCCACTAATATGTGTCATCCCCCCACTGGGCCAGTAATCAAGGAGCCTGAATCCTCACCACTGACACTGGTGAGGGTCGTGCACTTGGAATACAAATGGATACACTCAGTATTTCTAGATGCAGACCTCTCTGCATGAAATACAAATTTGCTTAAGGGCACATAGGAAACACACTCAGCCTGGGGTCTGGATATCTCTATATCTGTTTCTCTGCAGGTACCCAATAAGACTCCCCACTGGTACAGCTGTAGGGTTAGGTCCTCAGCTGAATGTCCAAGGTAAGTCTTCCAGCACCCTCTCTGTAAACTCAGTGCTTTATGGTCTTGCCCCAAGTAGCTGACACACACACTCTTTAAGATTTAATTTTAACACACACACCTGGGAAAGGCTGGCACAAATTACCCGCTTTACCAACTTTGCCCAGACTATAAGGTAGATTCACTGCACCAGTCAGTTACTATAAGGCTCTTAAAAGGGTGTCTAATTATACTGTGTAATATTAATACTAATACAAATGGTAGTAGTTCACCAAGATGTTTAGACCTTCTGGGGTGGCCCACACAGTGTCACCAAATGAATATAATTACACTTAAAGGTTAAATACTTTCTACAAGGACCAGCCACAATAAAAGTTTAAATATATTTAATAATAAATAATACAAGAGCATGACAATACTGAATATATATTTACAGTAAACCACAGAGTTCAAATCACAAAAAAATATTGAAATTAACATTGATGGACAGACTCATACAAATAAAGAAAAACACTCACTGAACTAAGCTTCACTATATTCCTGATTGAGTCTAAGAGAATTTTATTGTTCCCTGGTTAAGTTACTTAATAACAGAATACTCAATACTCTGATATTCCTCTTTTCAATATCTAAAATATAATTTCCAAGAAGACTGGCAGAATGACCTCTTCCCTTTGGGTCTATATTATGTGATCAACGAGTCTACTCTTTGAACACATAATCATCTACAAATACACAGCGAATGCTGTAAACTGCGAATGGCCACATCTGTAAATTTTTTCCTCGGGAAAAAATTCACTTGGCTGTTAAAAAAAAAAAAACTTAAAACACTAATCAAGTGGGGGGCTTCAGCCCTGCACCCACCGATGTGAGGGGCTGTGCCTCCCATACCCCCCTAACTAAATATACCAACTTCAAGATCACTCTACATTGCAGAAAAAGGCAATTTCTGATAACGGTCAACTGAATTTTTTTCCCGAGTAAAAACTTCACGGACGTGGCCATTCACAGTTTACAGTGTTCGCTGGGTATTTGTTGTTGATTCTGTGTTCGCAGAGTAGACTATTTGATCACATAATATAGACCTCATCTATTCACCTGACTCTAAGTTCTCACAGTATTCCCCTTTAAAGCTGAGACAGAAATTTAGCACAGACGAACGCAGTACACATCCAAATGTTTATGGCAGTGCCTAGGGCCTCCTCTCTTTTCACTGGACTAATGAACAAAGGCTGTATCCCAGACCCACCATCTCTGGTCCTGTTCAGCACTGTGTGGTGCTGTTTTAATGGTTTAACAGCTCATTTAAATTTCCCTTATTTTACTTAAAGTTAACCTGTGCTGTGCCAGTATCTTTATTAAAACATATACATTTAATTCAGCTACAATAATACATGTACATTTCTCTACATTTCAACACAAGCAAAGTTCACAGATACATTTTCAGCACAAGCATCTGGACAAAATTAGTTTGATATACAAATGACATACAGTTCTAATACATTTGTAAAACAAGCATCTTGTATAAATCAGTTTGATATTCAAAGGACATATCATTCTTTATAAAACTCCAGGTGGCTATTTTGGCACTTGCCCATATCATCACAAGGGTTATGAAAAAAATTTACCTTTTACTTCTCAAAGATATTTTATGATTTGATGCTGTGAATGAACCTAGGGTCTACTTTTTGTGCTTATTGTTTGCTCCTGTATTTTTTGTGTAGTTCTTAATTGCTTGTGTACTTTACTATCACTGTATGTTTTATGTGTTTTTCAGCCACATTGCTTGGATTGTGGCTGAAAAGGATCTTGCAAACCAGCCCACTCACCTGATTAACAAAGAATAAATAAAGAATAAATAAAATAAATTAATTAATTAAATACATAAATAAATAAATTAAATAAATAAATAAATATAACAATAATTATATTAGTTTCTACTGTCTGCAGAATTGTTGCTATTTATATCACTTTTTGCATATTTTTAATACTTTGAATGACCTGGGGAGATCTCAGAATAAATATATAAACACAGATTGTACAGTGCTCAGTGTACCGATTTTAGAAATATACAATTTCTCACTGGCTGCCAAAGATGTTTTTAAATCTTCACCATTGTTCATCAATCTAAAGTTTTTATTATCCACAAATGTACTAGTATTCATATTATACTCCAAACGTTTATTTTAAAATTTAAAACATGTGTGTAGATATCCTTGCTATTTTTCTCTATCAAATATCCATAATTAAATGAAACTGAACACAATGCATATTGTTTTATAGCAGTTTGTTCAGTATCTCTGCCTAACATGCAAAGCTATGTCAAACCCAGAGCTGTTGGACATGCTCCACTTAAAGAAATCCCATTCCCTCTGAGCTACACACACTAGGGACCTAAACCTTGTCACCACAATAAACAGAAAATGCTGGAGGGATAGATTCCTGTCCCAGAGACTTCCCATACTCTGGAACAGACTACCTATCTTTGTCAAACAGAGCTCCTCATTAACACTATTCAAGAAAAATCTTGATGATTGGATGGGTAATAGGAAATTCACCCCGGGGATCACTTCTGTGGTTCTGCTTGACAGGGGAACAGGAAAATAATTTTCTTGGGTGGCGAAAGCCAGGGTACCTTTTTGGCTAGGCTTTTATAGGCCCTAGGGCCAATAGCCTAGTACCTACCTATGAACCTATGAACCTATATCAAATTCCCTTTGATTATTTTGTACTCAGTTTTACACATCCATGCATCATCTTTCAGTGTGCAAAACTTCCAGATGAAAAATTTATTTTTTATGTGAATACACTTTTTGTATTCCTTCTATTCTGTTAGCTAAATTTACCATAATATTGCCAAAATATTATTTCTCTTTCTTAAACCGCATACTTCATTTAACTGAAATGAAATCTGTGGTTCAACAGCACAATGTTCATGGCAAAATTGCATAACAAGTGGCAAATGTGTAGGGAGAAATTTATTCAGCGACATAACTTGGACACATACGGATGCAAAATACTGCTGCTGACATGGTATGCAAATAAATGAATAATGAGATGGAAATGAGTCTCATTATGATAATAACAACAATGGTGAATGCAAATGAGGGTAAACAACATGGTACAGTGATTTAGAAATGTATAAAAACTGTATGATGAACTGCAATCACCAGTGTAACTATATGCTATAAATGTTGGTGAACACAAAGACCATGCTATGGTCTTAGGGGTAGCAGCAGGATTAAAAGATATGCCCTTATCCGAGGCTGTCCAGTAGCCACAAGAGTGTTCATTATCACCCTCCATGCATCCAAAATATCTGATTGTAACTAACATTCCATCTACTACATAACATGGAAATAGTGGACCATTACTACATGGACAGAGACACCATACACATGTACCGCCCTCACATAGAAGCTCACAAGATGCATGGAATATCCAATCCTGCAGACACCAAGATCTGTGTAGCAAAGAAAATAATTTCATAAGGATGTTTCATTGATCAATTTGGGGTGGCACATTGGATATATCCCAGGTATTTGTCTCATACATGCCACACTAGTTTTTCAATGCCATACTGCAGTACATGCAATCCACTTACTGAGGAGAAGAAGCAGAGAAACAACAGCATATGTGTCCTCCATGACACAGCCCTTTATCTTGAAATGTTCTGTGCCATAAGCTGCAACCGCTTCATCATCAAGGCGATACCAGGGACACAGGACTATGGTATATCAGTCTTAAGTGATTCTACTCCATCACTTGCCAGATGGTCAGTAATACACAGGGTATAGTATACAATGTAGATTTTTGTCAACCTGGCAGTGCCCACATTTACCACATCTGGCCACATGCAACTTATATCAGTTGTCTGTATGGGGTAATTTCCCACGGGGTATCTTGTTGATGATGCCTGATGTACTTTGGAATCATACCTAATGACCCCATATGAAGCCCACAGACCATAGCAGAAAATGCATACAACTCTGCACTGATGCAGTTCCATACTATCCTCGAACAAGTGTTTGGAGTGATAAAGGCCTGCTTCCACTGCTTAGAATCTTCCAGTGGTGCATTGCAGTATGGTCTGGAATTGTGCAGCAAGATATTCAGCATGCATGCAGTATCACAACATGTTGGTACTCAGACAGATATAGTAGAGTGTTGTCATCAGAGGAGAGAATTTGCCAGGGCCAGCACTGGAGAAGGGTCCTGATTAGGAGCTTGCAGAATACCTTGCTGCAGGCTTTTATCAAGCAAGGTGGATGCAGGTACAGTATGGCATGGAAATGGCATCTGGTTCACACCTGTGGCCATATTAGACTTTGCACAGAGTAACAGTGATGCATGCAGTACTATAACTGTTATGTTGTATAGTACATGGACTAACAACATTGTGCATCAGACACAAGCTACCCTGGTAACAGAGCCCTGAGGGCAGGGCACAGTTGTCATCATATGCACAGGTGGGGAGAGCCACAGTGATAGGGCTAGGTAACAGGCATTGTGGATAGGTAATTGTGTGTGTTTGTGTGTGGTTGAGTGTATGAGAGAGATTGCTTGGTGAGTGTTACAAGCTTGGAAGGTTGTACAAGAAGAGGGTCATGTTTCCAGTAGGGGATAGGTGTTAGGTGGGTAGGAGTAAGTTGGAGTGTACGTGTGCATGTGTGTGTGTGTGTGTGTGTGTGTGTATTTGTGTGTGTGTGTGTCATGTGTGTGTGTGTGTGTGTGTGTGTGTGTGTGTGTGTGTGTGTGTGTATGTGTGTGGACACAGCCTTGCAAATGTTGCCACACCATGCATGTTTCTCTGTGACAAGTCCAGCATGTCCTCAGTAGGTACTTGAGCTGACTGTGCATGCCCCCATCCATGGAGGCATCCCCCTGCGGAAGGTGACTGGCATGATCAGAAGCTGGCACAAAGGATGGTGTGCTTTATGAGTCAGGGGATGCACATATGTAAATCCCCATACATGTATGCCTGTGGCAGGTTGTAATGCCCTTGATGCCAGCAGTATTCATGGAGGTTGTAGCACTACAGGACCTTGTCTGTGCCTTATTCATCTCACTATGAGTCTCTTACTAGAGGCAGAAGAGGTACAGCCACGTGAATGGTGTCATCCCTGGCATGTGGTAGTATACAGACCCATTGAGGATAAAGACTCACCTTGGTACATCACAAAATGCTACTTAGATAGATGAAATCTACTTTGATCTGAGCTTATAACCCACACACTATATACTACACACTATACCAGTCAGCTCCACAGTGGCTATAATGGTTTCAGCCTGTGACTGTTTGACTGCCCTGCATATCTTTTGTGAAATGGCCATGGAGACAAACATCTTGAACATAGGGTAGGAACCAAGGCATTATCAGCGACCAGCATACAGCCCCATACTGCTGTCCATATGCTTATTAGACCTGCCAGCACCCTCTCTTGCCTGGAGGGAAGGAGATTAAAGGGTACATAGAGCTGTCTTGTAAGCCAATTCCTGTTCTGCGATTGTCACCTGAGATGGAGGTGTGAGTTGCATAAGCAATGGAAATATGTCAAAGGAAGGGGAGGGTAATGTGCCCACCACAGTAGCCATGCCTGACACTGACACTGTCAGTGCAAACTACATCAAACTTTGACTGACATCGTCATCAGGCTGAGAAGTTTCCCCTGACATCAGGCATGTTGACATCCATGAAGGATGTTTGAAACACATTGAATCACCTGTGAAAATAGATAGAAGCACCCTAGAGTATCACTGATAGTTAGTGACAATCCCAGACACTACTGTAACAGCTGTAAAACAGTACAGCATGCTAAGAATATAATCCTAAGAACCTTGTGCAGACTCCCAAGACAGCTGAAGCCCTAAAATGAGTGTAAATGTGATATGCACATATTCCAAAGGTGAGAGGCTATGGCTCTGGTATGTTCCATTACATGATACACATGTAAGGGCATACCCAGCTGGGGCATCACCTGCAGACACCATTGGTGATGAGTAAAGATCTGCTCCAATGTCTAGTCCTCTGCTGGGTATGAGGGAGTGTTCAGTTATTCCAGTCACTGATATTAGGAACTATTCCATGCCCATAAGAGTTATCTGTTTAGTTGGACACCCAAATGAAATCCTCTTTTCCTGTGCAAGGGTAGTTGCCTTAGTGTGGGCATCGGCATCTTCTTGCTGATCCTATGTTGAATATGTTAGGCCAATGCATTATGGTCATTGACACAGAAATCATAGGAATCATGGGAAATGCATTGCTATTAGACCAGAAGATATTTTTTCCATGCCAATAACTATTTTATTTATTTATTTATTTTATTTTACATTTGTTAACCGGGATGGTCCGACTGGATACATGTCCTTTTTCAGCGGAGGCCCGGGGAGAAAAGCTCCAACAGAGTTACATTGATAATTAGGTTAACTAAATGAGCTGAAAAAATTAACAAAAACATAGGCTATTTACATACAAGTACAATACTGCCTTACATTTATCTGAGTTTACTACAAATGGTACATAACATATTAACAAAGACGGTAGGCAGTATAATGTCATAGAGTTAGACAGCATACATATTTCTTTATCACAGCATACAAAGTTCTTATCATCTTAGCTAGTTGTTTATGTATTTGTTAATGGCACAGAGCTAGTCTGGGTTTGAGCAAGGACATAGCCAATGTGACTTGAAGTGGAGTTTTAGACTGTTTTTGAATTGATTTAGAGAAGTTGCAAGCGTGAGGTTAATGGGGCGAGAGTTCCATATTTTACCAGTGGTGTTGGCAAACAGCGCGTCGCCACCTAGGTTGAAAGATTTAGTTGTTTTGGACAAGGAGTCTGTTTGCTGAGCCAAAGGCAGCTTAGATTGAGTAGGGGAGTCAATCGCTTTCTTAGTGCTGGGGTATTCTAAGGTTGTTTAAGGATTTTGAAGGCCTCTATGAGTTGATACTGCTGAAGAAGGTATGAGAATTCTATCCATCCAAGTTTTTTCAGGTTAATACAGTGGTGTGTTCTATAGGTTAGGGCTGTAATGAACCTGGCAATGTGATTATAGCAGGATGAGAGCTTGTTCAGATCAGATTTGATAAGGTAAGTAAGGACCGGAGAGGCATATAGTAGGGTAGAGAGAAGGTGAATGGGCTGCGCTGCCTGGCATTCGGGGTGAGGAAGGCTTTTATTCTATATAGGGTCCCAAGTTTCTTGTTAACTGATTTAATGGCTTGGTTGATGTGTATATCAAATCTGAGTTTGTTGTCAATGTTTACTCCTAATAGCTTTGTATAGGTGTCTGGGGTGATGATGGTCCCATTATTGGATTGTATGGTAAAGTGTTCTGTCGGTGATCTATTGGTTGGGTAGAAGAGAAGTAACTTGGTTTTGTTTGGATTTAAGATCAGGAGATGGTTGGCAAGCCAGTTTTCGACTTTGGTGAAGCTATGTTGGGTAGTAGTTAGTAGATTTGCAAGAGAGGCATTGGAACATATTATAGTTGAGTCATCTGCATATTGAATACAGGTGGCTTCAGGGATGACTGTTTGGAGGTCATTTATAAAGACTGAAAAGAGGAGAGATCCTAATATGGAACCTTGAGGAACTCCTATGGTATTTGGTAGCATGCAGGAGAGCTTGTTTTGCCACATTACTGCTTGTTGTCTCTCAGTAAGGTACCCCAGGCTCTAGTATCATTTTCAAGGTGTATAAAGCCAGTAAGTCCTCTTTCTACTTCTATTAACTGAGGAAATTGTAATTGTTTAAAATATATTACCACTTTCTGTATATTGCTCTCAACCTCAATGTCTTGCTTATGTAGTGCACTGTAATAGTTCACTATTACCTTCATAATTTTCTTTGATCCACTTCAACACTGCCAGTCTCATAATTCCTGATTTTAGTTATCAAACCTTTCACACTTTCATTGCCTCAAACATTGTGCCAACAATTTGGTTGCTTTAGGGATATTATCAGAAATAGTTGTTTTGAAATCATTGTTCTATATCCATTCATGTTTTCTGATTACACTTGCATAGACATCTAGCTTCTTTCAGTTGCTCTTCAGCCTGTTGTTTTTCACTTATTCTTTTTTTGCTTCTGTAAATTCACAACATTTTTTAAAGATGTCTAGAGACTTAATTTATTTATTTAACATTTGTTTTCTGGGAAAGTTCGACTGGGACATAGCCCATTTTCAGTGGGGGCCTGTGGAGAAATGCTCCAGACGCATGTCTTTGGAATGTGGGAGGAAACCGGATTACCCAGAGAAAACTCATGCGAATGCAGGAAGGACACACAGACTCTGCACAAAAGGTACCCCAGCCAAGAAGTGAACCAGTGAACCTCTTTCAGTGAGGCAACAACACTAACTGCTGTACCACTGTACCGACCCAGTATGGCTGTTATTACATATCTCATTTGTTTTCATTATAATCACATCTCTTATCTTCGGTTTATTATCCCAGTTCTTTGCAAGGTCTTTACAGCTTAGGTTCATATCTGATAACATTTCAGTTAAGGTTTGATCTAGCCAATCATTAGATGACTTTCTTTCAGAATAAGTATTGGAAAATGCCAGTGTTTTTCACAATATATTATTAATTACAAAACGTAATTTGTATATGTATGTGGTCTGACACAATCACCAAATGTGTTTTCATGATTCAAACCATGTTACAGTATTCTTTCAATATGCAACATGTATCTGTTATTGCCCAGGAGTCATGCTTCACTGAAAAAATGTCAATATTTTAATCCTTTCTGCTTTGTTTTCAGTACACCAGTAAGACTAAATGCATGCATATGTAATCTCTAAGTATCTACACTCAGCTGGTATTCTATGGCATGTTGGCCCTCCAGAGATACCTTTTTTATTTCTTTTAGCATTCTGATCTTCTACTGCTATCATACATCTTTGATGAAAGGCTGCAGCTTCTCTCATAATATTCTTTATATCCTGCCATACTACTTTTAGTGGAATACATTGTGCAACCTGTGTTATTCTTACACGCCAAAAACTAAAAACAAACAAACAAGCAAACACAGCACAGTTCTTCATAACAAAAGTTAAAACCAATTGATTGTTTAAATTAAATTAATTTACTTCTTCTACATATTTTTATTCAACATAAATATTTATAATATGGTATCCATATATTATTTACTGGATATATTGAACTTATGTATTTATCATTTATATAACACAATATTTTAACACATTTTAGCATTGAGATTTTCTCATGTTAGTGGTATTGATTCTGTATGTTCACTTCCTGGCTTTTTTGAGGGATCCTGCTGATTTTATGGGGGAGTGAAATAGTTTTTTATGAGTTTACATAAACAAGTAATTGTTTCTTGCAATTGTTCTGAAAAATTCCCATTACGAACTGGGACGAAAGTGCTAAATATTGTTGTTTCAGTCTCATAAAGTGTGTGTGTGGTCACTCTGTGGCTTTATTTTATTTTTAGTCAGCTGTTCTATGCCTGTTGCATTTTTGGTTATTAATTCTTACACTCTATCAACAACCTCTCACCACTATAAGCCTTCACTGCCTGTCTATCATTAGTTCTTCATTATTTATTCTTACATCCTTTTTAATTAATATTAAGATCCTTTTCTTTTGTTCTCATTCTACTTCAGCAAAGAGCTCCCTTCTCTTACCACTTTTGTTTACAAACATTTCATGTTCTGTATGATTCAGGTGTGTTTCCTGTAACATTATTACTTGTGCATTTCTATTGCAAATATAGGCCAGCACCTTTTCTTGTTTTTTTTTTTTTTTTTTTTTTTTTTTTAATCAGCAAACCCATTTATATTCCAAACTGATAAATCAGCTTGTGCTATAGTAAGGATTATCCCCTGGATTTACTAATCTTCTGTGCAGGACTAGCTTAGTCCTGCATGGAAGAGACCATTTAGGAGCAGGACGGCAGTGCTCCATGCATATTAATGAAGAAGCACTGCCTGAGCTCCAAATCTTACACAGAGCATGTAAGAGTGCAGGGGGCGTGTCTAAGAGCAGAGCTCTCAGAATATACACCCCCTCACAATGAAGAACAGCAGAAAGGCCAAAAAAATGAGCAAAACCGCTCATAGGTGTCCGCATACCCCTAGCAACATCCCCCCATGTGTACAACAGCAATAGTAAATACAAACAAAATAAACAATCCATTTTTTTTAAGAATCTGACTAAATCAAACCGTAGGTGCATGGGTTTGTCCATCGCTTAGCTATGATTAATGCAGCTTAAATGGCAGAAGAGGATAACAAGGAAGATATATGCAAATGATGCAGTATAGCAATAGTGTAGTGGGCAGAGCATTCGCGTTATGAGCAGGCATTCCCAGTTCGAGTCCCACTGCAACACATTCCATTTTCCATGTCAAAACACTTTATGACCAATATTTTAGTTGCATAACCTACTAAATAACATATATTTGTGAACTGGAGTACTGCATTAAATGCAGATGTGAGGTGCCCGTGTCATAAGCTTGCAAAGTCCACAGATAATCACACGTGCCCCATAAAGTATATGTACACAGGAAACATGGATACAAATGGAAGGTATAATATCTAATGAATGATAACTCCATACAGCTTCCAAATCCCCCACCTTCCCAAGAGCCATTAGACATTACTGTCCAAATTAGTGTAGTGGTAAGTGGGAGTAAGCACTAGTAAGCAGATGTAAGCAGTATTAAGCAGTAGTAAGCAGGAGTAAGCATATGTAAGCCCTATAAGTGAGTTTAAGCCTGTTTGCATGGGTGTAAGCAATGCACACACAGGTTAAGCAATATTGAAGCTAACTCTCTGTAAGCATATTTCACCGAAGGTTAGCATAGCTTGCCCTCATGCAAATCCACGCAAACCCGCTTACAAGTGCTTAAAAGTGCCTTAATCACTCTGTATCCAACAGCCGCTGTTCTGCCCAGCAACAAAATGAACAGCATTGCAGGTCTTGAACCAAGGACCCTATAGTCACAGTAGTTAACTACCAAGCTATCACAGCAGTACATAATATTGAGGTATCACCAAACAAACCCACACTATAGTAAAATCAAACTGAACATATGAAAGGACTCAGTATACTGTCATATGTTCCATAACCTGCTACATAACATAAATATGTGAACTGGAGTACTGAAGTAAGACCAGATGTGAGGTGTAAATGTAATAGAGTGTTAAAGTCTCCTACTAAACACAAGGACCCCATACAGTGTATGTACACATGAATCATGGATACCAGACATATATATATATATATATATATATATATATATATATATATATATATATATATATATATATGTAATGAATAATAAATCAATTCCAAAAAGCAAATATAATGCAAAGTCAATTTTAAGCAACACTAAGCATGGTACAGGCTAGCTTAGGAGATATAAGCAATGTCTAGGCCAGCTAACTCAATGTGCTCAGTAGTATACAGTTTTAAACAATGCCAACCTTAGGTAAGCAGGTTTGCCCATACCTTAGCTTTTCAAAACCGGCCAGTCATGGCAAAGTGCGGGAATTCAGCCCTACTTAAACCCAACAGGCGGGAATACATCTCATAACTGGTTGTAACTGCCCCTTGCAGGGCCCATGGCAGAAAGGGGAGCGGGAGTACACTTCTGGGCACAGCGCTGGATCATCCAGGAGTCCAGAGTCATGGCAGGACTCCTTGTCAAAGACCATGAGCAGAGACTGCTGCAGGGCCAGTACCAGGGTTCCCAATATAAGGTGGAAGCCTGGGACCATCTCGCCTACAACCTCACCAGTGCCACTGGCATACCTCAAATTGGTGAGCAGTTCAGGTATCACTATGCCGACCTGAAGCGGTGAAAGGGGGATCCAAGAGGCTAAGATGACAGAGGAGGTCCCAGCTGTGTGTAAGTGGCTAAATATTCCTCTTATGTCCTTCACAGTGGCAAATGAGTGGGCCATGAACCAGGAGGCCCACGACTGTCGTCTGGAGAGGTTGCGATGCGAGGCAGGTTAGTAATACTCTTGCATGTACTGTTATAGGAAATAAATCTAAAAGTATTAGTAAATTAATTGCCAGTATAAAACCTGTATTGTTTATGGCAAGTACTGCATTCACCAGAGAATGTGGCAGGAAGAGTCTCATATAGTTTGTATGTAAAAAAAAAGATAATAGCCTGACAATAGAGGTTTAACTGCTGGACTGCATGTGTATACTCTGGTATCAAATGGTAATGTAGATTTGCTATCACTTAATAGTACTGCTGGGTTAAGCACTGTTACCCACACTGTGTAACATAAATAGAATGTGTAGGAATGTTTGTATATGGCTGATGTAATCCACAGCGGTCACTCAATACAACTGAGAGACACATAGACAGAAAACAGTGAAAAGGTAGACAACAAAATCCAAATAGCTCACACAACTGAGACATGAACTGTTGTATTTTTAGCATACACAGCCATGGTTCAAATCCTGGGAATGGTAGTAGTCTGCATACAGAATCATACCCCACACCTGTACAGATATTTATTTATTTACATTTTATTTATTCCAGTTTGGTGACCGGGGAGGTCCACTGGGTTCAAGAGCCCATTTTCAGTGGAAGCCCGGGGAGAAAAGCTCCACAATACAAAGTTACATTACATACAGAATTACAAGAAAAATATCTGCATTGCAATCTACAGGTAGGATAACAATCAACAGGTAGTATTACAGTCAAAACAGGTATCATTCAGTAAAGACAGCAAAACTATTAAAAATTTTTCAAGAGAAAGACAGGCATACAGCATAATGTCTGGATGTTACTGTTTAGTTACATTTATAATCTAAGTATATGAGAGTAATTAGGAAGGTATGAAGGTTAGCCAGGAGAGAAGGAGGAGCAGAGCTTGGGAGGTATGAGAGGAAGAGTGCAGATGTTATGTGATCCTATCTCGCCTACATTCTGTACTGATGGGTTCGAGTCTCTTATTGGCTGAGCTATTCTATATCCCAGGATGCACCACCACTAATTCCCCAGATCTCGTTTGCCGCTTTAAAGGCAAAGACGTGGTCTCGAGCTTGGCTGAGCTAAGTGTTTTCTTTCTAAGAATTTTCTGTCAGGAATTTTCTTAAATTTACCCAAAAGCTGTTTTAACAGCTATCGCTGTGTATGATTGACTTTTACTGGTTATTTTTTTGTGGTAAATTTTTCTTTCAGGGTAAGGTTTCCGAGAGGGCCTGAGTGAGACTTCTTGTGTGAGTATTGTGAGGTGGTCAAGTACCCGTTTTTAGTTAGAGGGTTCTTGGTCCTCCTGTTGTGTGAATTATTTGTTGGCTTTCTCTGGTTTAACTGTGAAGAGAAATTTTCGAAAACCATTGTTCTGGGTTAGGTACGTTGCTAGATATAATTTTTTTCCTGTGACTACTAACTGTTCAATTATGTCTAAAGAGCACAGACCCTCAGGGTTTAAAAAGTGCACCCGATGCAATTACAAGATGTCCATAACGGACGATCACTCCCTATGCGTGTACTGTTTAGGCCCCAAACACCTTCAGGAGTCTTGTAGCGTGTGTCACGCTTTTTCCTCTCGAGTCCTCCAAGAGAGGAAAAACAAACTGATCCTAAAAGGGCTTATCAAACCTACTTTTGAAGAGGCCTTATCTTCCTCTTCTTCTCCTCTAAGAAAGAAATCGTGGCTCCGACCAGTCCTTCGGAACCGACCACAAAGAAATCTAGGCAGGCTTCTCCATCGGCTCCATGGACTTCGGAGCTGAGGGCGGAATGGTCTGCCTCGATGCCTCAGCCTCGACTCCTCTGGCGGAGCCGATGGTTGGGCTGAGAGGTGGGTCACCTTCATCGGCTCCACTGATTTTGGAGCCAATGGAGTTTCCTTCTGCACCTATATTGATTGAGACAATTCGGAGCCGGTCCCCCAGTCCTTCGGAGCCGGTGGAGAAGTTCACTTGGACCCGTTTGGTCTCCTCCTGGTCTTCCAAGATGTTGGATTCGGACATTGACAGGGTGCTCCAAAGGCTGTTTCAGTCTCCAGTCTTCCAAAGTAGTTTCGCTCCAGCCCAGTCGGCAGCACCATTGGAGTCGGTGCTGGTGGAGCAGATGGGGTGACACACCGATGTTTTGGTTCTGAGCCTCTCTCGCAAAGCCGGCTGCGGGAGTGCCGTCTGCTGTTATGGCTTTGGGGGTCGGACCTTCCCAGGGGTCCGGCCTTTAGAGCCATGAGGAGTGCTTTGGCTAAATCTTCTTTGGCTACCTCCACTGCCTCCCCGGCACCTTCCCTAGGCACGGAGACTGGGTCCTTTGTAGTCCCCCTGTCTCAAGACAGCGGAGCCCTGGAGCCTGAGGTCACCCTCATTGGGGGTCCCCCTTTTCCTGGAGGTCCCTCTGAAAAGTCTTCAGAGGAACCCCCAAGAAAAAGACAGTGCAAGAGGAAGCACGTCGACTCCCCTGACGAGTCTCTCACCTCGGACACCGATCTTGATGATGCGGAAGGGTCCCCCTCGGATGATGTCTCCTTTGCAGACATTCTGGAAGTCCTCAAACAATGAGGCACCAAACCCTCCTCTCGGTGTTCCTCAAGGCCTTCGGGCTCAGCCATCTCTCTGCCCTTGATGAGCTCCTGGATTTGATCTCAAGGGCATGGGAACATCCAGATTCTGTGGAACTGGTGCCTGCTCGCCCTAACAAATTTTTGTCAGCGCCCCCGGAAAAGGAATTTTTCACCAAGGGAGTGGCAGTAGATGCTATGGTGGTGGCATCTGCTACCCAGCAAGATGTGGCAGAGGCTTCGACATCCATTCATCCTCCTAATAAGGAGTCTAGGAGCATGGACCGATGAGGGGGCGCACCCTTACTTCAGCAGCCTTTACCTTAAGGTCTCTGAATTACCTGACACACTTCACTAGACTTCAGAGGGATCTGATCAAGGAACTCTCAGATACCCACTCTGGTAACCTACCGGAGCAGTTGGCCCAGACGGTTAGCTCTCAGTTGGCTACTCTATCGTCGATGAGGCTCATTATGCAGCCAAGGGGTGAGTAGAGTGGGTGTTGCTCACGGAGACAAGCCTGGCTCCGCCTGTGTCATTTTGCGGAGGCCTTCAAGTCTTCCTTTGCCGATGCTCCCTTTGATGGGTCCTCTTTGTTTGGACCCAACGTAAAGGACACCTTGACCCGCTGTGAACAAGAGGGTAAGACGCCTTATCCCAAGGCTAAAAGAGGAGGGAAAATGTGGTTCCGTAAATCTCAGAAGAATTACCCCTCACAGCAGGATGATCCCCCTTCTAGAGGCAGAGGAGGGGGAAATTTTTCAGGAAGACGCTGTCCCAGAGGTGGCAGAGACCCCTGCAACACTGGAGACCATGAGTCCTTTCGTGGCTCTTCAACCTTTCAGCATCCCTGAAAGATTGCCCGACTGAGCAGCTCCGGAGCCAGTCAGGGTCGCTGTTTTTTAGGCACCTAAAGGCCTGGGAGGTATCACTGATGGGTGATCCCTTTTTGCACCCCCGCCATCCAGGAAAATCAGTCAACGGGATATCGCAGCCATCGAAATTTCAAAGCTGCTTCAAAGAGTCATCCAACTGGTCCCGTAGACCAGACGGATTAGGGACTTCCTCAAAATTTTTTGGTGCCAAAAGACCGGGACTTGAGGCCCATTTTGGATCTCAGCAACCTGAATTGATCAGTCAAGAAGTCCAAGTTCCGGATGGTCACCTTACAATCCATTCTCCCGCTACTGGAGAAAGGTGTTTGGATGTGCTCCATAGATCTCAAGGACGCCTATTATCACATCCTGGTAGATCATCCAGGAGACATCTGCTTCAGCCTGGGAGACGGTCATTTTTTGGTCTCACCACAGCCCCCAGGGTGTTCACCAAATGTTTGGCAGTGGTGACTGCTCACCTGAGGAGTCTAGGATTCCAGGTGTTTCCATATCTAGACGACTGGCTCCTAACTGCCACCTCCAGGCGTCTACTATTACAGAACCTAGCAGCCACTATATCTCTAGGCACCTCCCTAGGAATCACCTTCAATTGGGCAAAGTCTGTGTTGCTGCCATCTCAGCACATACGGTTTATCAGCATAGAGATAGACTCAAGGCAAATGCGGGTCTATCTTCCTACAGAGAGAATAGAAACATTACAATCTCAAGTCCGAGCCCCAGCAAGGATGGTCCTACAACTGTTGGGTTCCATGTCGGCTACCATTCTCCTGGTCCCCTTAGCAAGATTACACATGAGAATTCTCCAGTGGCTCCTGTCAGTGGTGAACTTCCTCTCAGTCACCACATTATAATCACGAGCGTGCAAACAGGACCTCCGTTGGTGGCTTATCTCCTCCAACCTGGATCAGGGACCCTTCGTCCCTCCTCCTCCAGTGGCCACTTTGACGCCCCAGGCGGGTGTGGGGACATTACCTGGGCAGGTCAGTCAAGGCACGTGGCATCCACCAGAGTTCCCTACACATCAACATACTGGAAATGAGGGCGGTGCTTCTATCGCTTCAAGCACTACACAGCTACCTCCCCAGGGCCATTCAGTCCGATAACATGTCAGTAGTCTGGTACCTGAACAAACAGGGAGGGACCAGGTCCTACCCTCTTTGCAGAGAGGCCATGAAAGTATGGAATTGGGCTGTCAACCTTCTTGGTAGCAACTCACGATCCGGGAGATTCAATGTGATAGCTGACAGACTGAGCAGAACCATTTTCGTGGTCTCTGAATGACAGAGTAGCATCTCAGATCTTCAGAAGATGGGGAACTCCTTGTTGCTTTGCAACTCCCCTCAACACGAAATGAATACAGTTCTTCTCTCTCACGGTTCCCCTTCTTCCCAGGGTGATCCAGAAAGCGATTCACTTGCAGTGCAAGATGATTTTATTTGCCCCATACTGGCCTCACTGGACGGTCCATGGTTCCTGGATCAGGTTCCAGATCTCTTGATCCACCAGTCAGGACAGCTTCACCAGTCCCTTCCCTCACTGAAGTTAACAGCTTGGCTCCTCCACTTCTGACTATAGTCAGGAACCAGGTTTTGGACTCAGAAGTTATACATATCTTGTCCTCGGCCCACAAGAATTCAACTAAGAAGATGTATAATAGTAAATGGAAGAGATTCGCCATTTGGGCCCAACTCCGGGGATTAAATCCCATTACTGCCCCGGTGGCTGAAGTTTTGAAATTTTTAGCTTCCTTATTCAATCAAGGTTCTTCGGTCTCCACCATTAAGGTTCAATTAGCAGCTATTTCTAATTTTCATGAAAGTATAGACCCACCTTTGATGAGCAATAAGTTGTGTAAAGCTTTCATGAAAGGTGCTGGGCTGCTACGTCCTCCAGTTTCTCATCCTGCTCCACCATGGGATCTTAATTTTGTTGTAGGTGCTTTGACCTCTTCCCCCTTTGAACTGGCAGCAACTTGTGACTTGAAATTTCTTTCCTGGAAGACTGCCTTTTTGGTGGCAATTACATCAGCCAGAAGAGTTTCGGAACTCCAAGCCCTATGTGTCAAACCGCCGTACCTGGTTTTTCACAAGGATAGAGTATCCCTTAGGCCTAACCCATCTTTTGTTCCCAAAGTTTGTTCTAGTTTTTGTCTTCAACAGTCTTTGGAACTTCCAGTTTTCTTCCCCAACTACTCAGACAGAGCAGAATATATCTTCCACTCATTGGATGCTCAAAGACAATTGCGTTTCTATTTAGCTAGGACGCACCAAACACGGAAAACAGATCAGTTGTTTGTGTCCTTTTCAGACAATAAATTGGGCAAAGCCGTCAAGAAGGTCACTATTGACACTATTCTCTTTCTAATAGACAGCTTACAACCACAGTGAAAGCTCATTCTACAAGGGCTATGGCTACTTCAACAGCCTTTCATTCCAAGCTTGCCATTAGTGACATTTGTGCTGCGGCTACCTGGTCCTCTCCTCACACCTTTATTTCTCATTACAAATTGGATGTGGCATCTCGGGGTTCCACAGTTCTCAGGAGTGTTTTCCAGTGAGCCACCCAGGAATCAGGTGCTAGGACGCTGTCCCATCAATACAGAATGTAGGAGATAGGATCAACCATAACTTTAGATGTTTGGGATCCATCTCATTCCACCCTCCTTCCCCCTGCCTTGGAGATCAGAAGAGACCGGACGGTTCGAGTTCGACCCTTTCATCTTGAAACATCTGGCAATGTTATATCAGGAGTACATGTGTGTGTGTGCATGTGTGCGGACAAACAAGATATGGGGAATTAGTGGTGGTGCATCCTGGGATATAGAATAGCTCAGCAAATAAGAGACTTCGCTCTATAGTATAGCGTGCTGAGTCGGAGCCGAGGATCAGCTCCGAACCCATCAGTACAGAATGTAGGCGAGATGGATCCCAAACATCTAAAGTTATGGTAAGTACATAACTAAAAGTTAAATTTCCTGTGAAGAAACATGTAAGAATGAAGTTGTGTTTTGAAGGTGTGTGGATTATCACAGGTCCTCAGAGTAGAGGGCAGGGCATTCCATTTTTTGGCTAGGGAAAAGGAGAGTAGAAGCTGACCAGCTGGGCACTTGGGTTTTTGGATGATTATAAGGTTTTGGTGAGTAGATCTAAGGAGTCAAGTGGGGTGTATGGTTACAGGATATTAGATAATGCAGGGCAGCTAGTAGTTTGGATTAATAATTTGTGGGCTGTGATGATTTGGAGGAAGTCAAGTTGATTAGGGAATTCAAGCCAATTTAAAGAGTGTAGGGAAGTGCAGTGATGGGAGGAGGATTTTGCCTCGGTAGCGAATCTGGAGATTTTGTTGTAGTACACTTCCAGTTTGAAGGTGAGTGTGGAAGATAGACTGGTAAGCAGAGGAACACCATACAAAAGAGAGGGGAGGAGATAGGTAGTGGTGAAAGTTTGTCTGGTGGAGGGAGTGAGGAAGTGGTTGTTTCTGTAGAGAAGGCCGAGTTTTATGTGGGTTTTCTTGATGTTAAGATGGATGTGAGTATTGAATTTTAAGTGTTCGTCGATGGTGACCCCCAGGAGTTTGGCAGAGGGAATGACTTTGATAATGGAATTGTTAAGGCTGGTAATTTGAAGTGAGTTTTTATCAATGGGAGTGGATTTTGAGGGAGTGAATAGAAGAATCTTAGTTTTGTTAGCATTTAGTGAGAGGTGATTTTGGTGCATCCAGTTTTCAGTAGTTGAGAAGGCAGTTTGAGTTAGAGACTGAAGATCAGATAGGTTAGAGGTGCAGCAGATTAAAGTGGAATCGTCTGCGTATTGGACAATTTTGGTATTGGGTATGGCTTTGTAGAAATCATTAATAAAGATGGTAATTAGCAAAGGGCCTAGTATGGAACCTTGAGGTACTCCTGTAGGGGTGGGGAGGAAAAATGGAGGAGGCCTGGCCTCATTTGACAGCTTGGGACCTGTCAGAAAGATAGCTGGAAAACCAGGAAAGAGTTTTTTGGGAGATGTAGTGATTCGATAGATGATTTAATAGATGGGTGTGGGAGATGGTATCGAAAGCTTTAGATAAGTCTAGTAGAACAGCTGAAACTATGTTACCAGAGTCTCGAGCTAGATTGACAGAATGTAAGAAGGATAGAAGGGCTGTGTTGGTACTGTGTCCAGGGTGGATGCCGTGTTGGATAGGAGAGAGTAGCTGGTGTTCAGTAAGGAATGGCATGCGCTGCAGTTGTATGCATTTTTCAAGAAGTTTAGAGATTGGTGAGAGGATGGCTATAGGGCAGAAATTGGAAACATTACAGTTTTTAACACCCTTGTGGAGTGGTAGAATAAATGCAGAATGCCATAGTGTAAGTACATAGGACTCAAGTAGTGATTTATTTATCAGGATGCTGATAAGGAGAGCAATACCGTCAGAGGCAATTTTTAAGAAGGAGGAAGGAATGTTGTCGGGGGCATTGGTGCAAGGTTTAAGTCTGGAGAGAAGCTTTTTTATAAGGTAGGTGGATACAGGTTTAAGTTCAAAAGTAGGGGGTGTAGGAGAGAAGGAGGAGGAAGCTTGACCAGAGTGGAGTGGAGGGTTATTGTTGGGAAAGGTCTTGATTAGATTAACAATAGAAAAGGTGAAGAAGGTGTTGAATAGTTTGGCGATTTCTTGTTCAGATTTACTAGTATCAGGACATGGGTTGTTTTTTGTACCAGGCTTGAGGAAGGAATTAATAGAGCTCCGGATTTGTTTGGGGTTTTTTGCATAATTTATTTGGAGTTTGATATAGTATGATGTTTTTATCTTTAATGACTTGTTTTAGCTTGGTTTCGCAGCTGTTTGTATTAATGTAACAATACAGGCTGTTTACGTTGGAGATAGCTTTTCCAGGTTTTGTCTCTTTGTAGCATACTTATTTTGGTTTCTTTGGTAAGCCACGGAGCAGTTTTAGCTTTAACTCTTTTTGTTCTTATAGGAGCTAGGGAGTTTAGGACAGTTAAGAATGTAGAGTTGAAATAGTCAAAGGCATCATCTAAAGGTAGGGTTTTTAGTGGGTTCCAGTTAGTGAACTTAAGGGAGTCAGAAAAGGTAGAAGGGGTTAAAGTTAGCAAGGTTGCGAGTATGTAAGAGTTGGTGGGAATGTGAAAAAGAGGGTGTAGCTCTATGGGTGAAGGCAGGGAGGTGGTTTCCTAATGTGTCAGGAGTCACACCAGATTTTGTTATTTTGTTAGGGTGAGATGCCAGGATCCAGTCTAGGATGGAGCCTGGGGGGTTGGTTTTGTTGGGCCTAGCAATGAAGTTAGTGAGTTGAGTGAAATTGAAGAGATTGATTGAAATGGTAAGATTAGGATGGATAATTTTTTGCCAGTCAATATTTACATCACTCATAATGTAGGTTTCAAGTTTAATATTAGAGGAGGTCCAGGAGAGGATGTCTTCCAGGGTATTGGTGTTGTTACCAGGAGGACTATAGAGGGAGATGATGCAGATAATTTTATGGTCGTTTAATTTTAGAAGGCCAGTTACAAGTTCAGCATTATTAAAGGAAGGGATAGGGTTAGGGTAGGGAGTGGTTGACAAATGATTGGAGTAGATTATAGCTACACCACCACCTCTTTTACTTAGGCGGTCAGATCGGAGAGATTGATAGCCGGGGGGAAGGAATTCGGAGTCGGTTATGTGTGGTTTAAACAGGTTTCAGAGATGGCTACAATGTCAGGTATACTATGATTGAGCCAGGCATGAAAGAGGGTAAGCTTATTTGCTAAGCTTTGGGCATTGATGGTGAGGAATTTAAGGTATTTACTGATGGATTTGTTGTTGGAGCTAGGGTTGTTTATTAGAGAAATGTTTGGTCCTGGGTTGGGATGAATGTTGCCTGCTAAGCAGAGGTAAGAGAGAAGGGGAATAAGTTTGTGAGGATTGTGTTTGGTTAAGAATGGATGCTAGGGGGTGGGTTTGGATTTGTAGAATTTAGTAGGGATTCAGAAGAGTTTTACTTTTAAGAGATGGATGGAGTCAGAGGGAGATAAAGAGGCAGAGATATTGGGGAATTGATTTGTGAGGTGGGGGTGTGAAGGAGGAGATATAGGGTGTAGGTGGAAGTTGGTATAAGAGGAGGCATGATACAAAGGAAGTAGAATGAGGATTAGGATAGATGTAGGGGTAAGGATTATAGTAGGAAAAGTGAGCATGGTAGATGAAGTCAGATTAGAAATGAAAAGATATTTAGGTCAGAGAGAGTTAGATAGGGCCCTTGTGTGTATGCAACTATCCAAATAATATAACCCTCTGTCTATAGAAAAATGGATGATGCAGAGAAGCCCAAACCAACTAACACACAGTTCCCAAATAACAATTATTAAATGAGGGAAAAGCAACGTCCGAGAATTATTGATTTACCAAAGATGCGTGTTCCCAACAACAACACTTATATCCTATCATATAAAATCCAGGACACATACATATAGCTTTGATAAAAAGCAAATATGTCCAGAATGCCCAGTAAATTGGCCCATATCTGCTGACTGTCACCCGGCCCCCCTGGGAAATCAATGGGATCATCCCAGATGTATAGGCAGCAAACAGGAAATACAACTGATAGTCACACATCTATGAGAACGAGGCTGGCACACTAGCAACTCCCCAAAATCTTATGAGAGTAATAAGCCATGTATGTCCCATTTACACCCCCATGTTGTCAAGCAGTGGCCAGAGTGTGTACAGTAACAGAATGAGATGTATGTGCATAATAGTAATGTGGAATCTGGTACTGTGTGTGGCAACATTCAGGTATTGCTAACAAACATTGATCCCACAGGTCTGTCAGATATGAACACTGTGCAAGAAATAAAAGAATGATACCCTGTACTGGTACTGTTTACTTTGGTATTGTATGGCATTGTGACTGATGCAGTTTCTCTGAATAATAAGGTATTATTCATCACTGTCACACACACTGTGCTACATAATATAACTGTCTAGGAAATCCTGTATAAGAGTGTTGTAATACAAGGTCAAAATGTAAAACCACAGGAGAATTATAAGACAGAAAGCAGATAGGAGATATACAGCAATATCTATATAGCAAACACAATTGTGATGGTCAGTGTTTTAGTTTTAGCAGACAGCCATGGTCTGAAACCTGGGAGTGGAAGTAGGCTGCATACAGAACCATACGCCACAACTGTACAGATAAGTCCAAAATGTCCAGTATATGGCCCATATCTGGTGCCTATCACCGTGTCCCCCTGGGAAGTCAGTGGGATGCTCCAAGATGTTTAGGCAGCAAACAGGAAATACAACTGGTTGTCATACATCTATGAGAACAAACCTATCACTCTAGCAACTCCCGAAACTGTTATGAGAGTAATAAGCCAAGTATTTCCTATCTACACCCCCGTGTTGTCAAAGCTGTGACCAGAGTGTGTACAGTAACAGAGTGAGATGTATGTACATAATACTAATGTGAAATCTGGTACTTTGTGTGGCAACATTCAGGAAGTGCCAACAAACATTGCTCCCACAGGTACGTTGGATACAAACACTATGCAGAGAAATAAAAACGTGATACCCTGTACTGGTACTGTTTACTCTGGTATTGTATGGAATTGTGAGTGTTGCAGTTGCTCTGAATAATAAGGTATCACTGATCACTGTCACCCACACTGTGCTACATAATATAACTGTGTAGGAAATCCTGTATAAGAGTGTTGTAAGTCAGTAAAGGTTGAAGAGGGCAATAGTCTGGATATGTCCCGGTTCACCTACATGTGGTCAAGACATGGCCAGAGTCTGTGCAAAAAGAGAAGGACAGGTATGTGCACAACATCAACCTTGAATCTGGGAGTATGTGTAGAAACAGTCAGTTAGTGTTAACAAACATTTCCTCCACAGGTATACCAGGTAAGAGGTGTATACTGCAGGTAAAACCAGTTCATGTATAAAGATGATGACAGCCATATCACTGTCCAAACTAAGGCAATAGGGTAGTGTAGTAATACTTGTAAGGTACAGATAACAGCACTGACTAGGAAAGTAATGCAAACTACAGGAATATACTAGTTGTTAATTGACATATTTCTTTCCCCCCACCATATGTCCAACAATACACTACATACCCACCTCAGCTGGTATGTGATGACTCCAGTGTTATGTTGGGACATATGTTCTGTTGGTTGATAATTATTTAAATCTGTTTCTATGCATGTGTATGTTGAAATACTCCAACATTGGTGGCATGCTGCCATCAACGTACCTGCATGCTGTTGTTATTACCACTGTGGTCCCATATATGCATGTGTTCCGTTTACTGTGCAACTCTTCCATATCTGGTGTCTGGGTTAATGGGAATATCTATACATGCTGTTATACCTAACCCTGGAATTTGTTGACTATTGCTAACCCACATATGTTGATACACCATAAACACCATAGCACATATGGGAATGTGGATCCCAGTGGAACCACCTGTCCCACCTCAGCTGGCCGTGGCACTGGGCACCAACATGTCTGGGCCCAACCCGGAACCTCTTCATCCATTGGTCCTGCACCACCTTCGGGTGGAACCACCTCAAGGGATGGGGCTCACCTCCCCGGGAGCGGGCACAGACAGGAATCTGTCACCCATTGCCAGGTCTGGGTTGTGGTGCTTAGAGAGCTTGATCAGCAGTTTGGAGATCTCCTACGCCAGCACAAGGGCTGCATGTCATGACTAGAGGGTCAGCCTGGCTTTCTGGCTCAGCCCCCAGCACAGCCACCTTTGAGGCTGTGAAGGTGCAGTGGAGACTGCCCATGGGTGGGGATCACAGTCCCACTGTTTCCTCTAGGGGGCTCATGGGCTTCCGATTTCCAAACACCCCTCCCCATCAAGGTGTTTACCCCCCACATGTGTCATATACCACGCCTGTATGCATCTTGTTTGTCTTGTCTGATAACCTACCCAACGTACCTCCCCAAATATACCTACTATCCCTCCCCAGCATCCCACTCTCACCTGAAAAAAAAAAGGACAATCTGTTCCCAAAAAAAAAAAAAATATTGCCCCAAACATAGCTGTCCATTTCACACATGTCCACTGGAAACATGCAATCTGGTGTAATTGGCATCACAACATAGTATTGTTGTCCTCACCCCTCTGTCAGGGGTTTGAGTGGCCAAACATACCTCCAAATTCAGTGTATATGCACAGCTGTTGCTGTAGAAGAAATGGGCAGCTATGGACCTTCCCTACACCCTCCTGCACATCTCTAGCTATTTTCCCCACTGTCTTTCCCTCTTTGTGCCCCCTTTTCACCACTTTCTTATCCACCCTTTTTTCTTTTCTTTTAAAGAAATTAGCACAGGGTTAAGCGGGAGTAGGCACTTTTAAGCAGCAGTAAGTGGGTTTAAGTTTGTTTGCACAGGGGCAAGCAATGCCTACACAGGTTAAGCAATTTAGAAGCTGAGTATAAGAAGCTGTAACCAGAAGGTAGCAGTGCTTACCTTCGTGCAAACCCGCTTACAACTGCTTAAAAGTGCCTTAATCACTCTATATCCAACAGCTCGTGTTCTGCCCAGCAACAAAATAAACAGCCTCTGCACGAACCCAGGACTGCACACCATAGCCAAAGTGATTTACCATTAAGCCATGTCAGACACACATTACTCTGATGTTTTCACAAACATATTATCCAGCCCAGTCATGCAACAGTACAGGAAATGTATCTAAACATGTTGATGTATATGTGTGGTTGTGTGTGTGTGTGTGTGTGTGTGTGTGTGTGTGTGTGTGTGTGTGTGTGTGTGTGTGTGTGTATATATATATATATATATATATATATATATATATATATATATATATTTATATCTAAATAGATACATACATATCTATATATGTAGATGTAGTTATATATATAGAAATATATACATATATATACATACACACATACATCTATAGATATATATGTCTGCATCTATATGTATATATATATATATATATATATATATATATATATATATATATATATATATATATATATATATATATATATATATATATATATATATATATGTGTATATATAAATATATATATATATATATATATATATATATATATATGTGTGTGTGTGTGTGTGTGTATGTAAGCATTTATATATATCTATATAGGTATATACATACATACATCTGTAGATAAAAATGGAAACCTAATAAAAACATACATGTCCACATGCACCACTAATGGGGTTGGGGGGCCCAAACAACATACGTCTTGTACGTATAGATACCCCCCCCCCACATCCAAACATGTCTTCTCTGCAATACGCTACCAACTGTTGCAGATTCCATAACCAGGACCTGACACAACATGAGCACAAAATGTTAACAGTACTCCAGCCCACCTGTATGATGTCAGGCTGGTATCAGTAACATATCATGCAGTGCAGTCTGGCTACCATAGGGAATGCACAATGTGGAAGCAATCAACATCCCTAGGATACATATACACAGACACATATATGCAGATACACACACACACACACACACACACACACACACACACACACACACACACACACACACACACACACACACACACACAGATATGTATAGGAAGATACATATGTAGAAGGTGCACACAATACGGAACAACCACTATGCCTACAGTTACCACCTTACCAACTAGACACTGTATGAGCCACCCATACAAACGACAATTGTTGCCTGCAACATATACCCACAGAGAGGTCAAAGGATATAATACCACACATGTTTGCATACATGGGAAAGCTTTATTTGTGTACTATTACAGTTGTATATGCCATGTCATATAGCTGTTTAGACACTGACATACATATAAACAGAGTAATGCAACTGTGAAAAAGTTATATTAATACAGTAGTCTGGAAAGGTTTACATATGTTGCTGTCTGGGCCGAGGCCTTCAAGTAGTACAATAGTAAAGACAGACTGGGCCACAGGATACCAGTCAATCAACAGTAAGTAATACAGATGTATAGTCCAGCAGCCTCTATCTACACTCTGTACACAATTCCTAAGGGGTAAAGACCTTGGTTGACACAATGGGATGTATCTGTTACATAACAAGGCATAACTGACACCATCACAATCCCACTGACAAACAGAACAGTCTGTATGGCAGGAGGCAGTAGGCCTGCATTTACCCAAGGTGAAATGTATGGTAGTGTACATCCATATACCTTAAGGCAGCTTACCCCTGATATCCCCACATGTTGTAACAGCCTAGGTTAGTTATGGTGCACCCCCCAGACTCAATAATACAGGGCCATATACCACTATTACACACACTGGCCTCTGTGCATAAGGGCACACATGTATTGTGTAGGTGAAGCCCACAAATATATGGCCCCAACCCCACAGTATGTGTGGGAGACACAACAGCAGTGGACTGATGGCAGGAATGGCAGCATGACATACTCACAGCCCACTACATGACAACCCCTGACAGCATGTCATATGTACAAAGCCTGGTATGTAGGTGGAGGACAGAGGCTGGAACACAGGTTCATATGCGTAAAACTGTTGTCATACACTAAGCAAGTTGCTGGTGTTACAGGATAGTCTGCAACCTACCCTTAGTCAGGAATATGAAGTTAGAAACAGAAATGGATGTAGCCATGTACTGATAGCACTCAACACACAAACTGCCAGTGATACATCTGACACAAGACCTGT
The DNA here is from genome assembly GCF_019279795.1 of Protopterus annectens. Taxonomy (NCBI): domain Eukaryota; kingdom Metazoa; phylum Chordata; order Ceratodontiformes; family Protopteridae; genus Protopterus; species Protopterus annectens. Next base: position 395,149,313 of record NC_056738.1, on the reverse strand, counting down.
GTGGTGGACAGACAAAACATAATAGGCACACTCTGGCCATCAAGAGGATAGGTCCACAGTTGAGAGCTATGCAGACAGACTGCATTTCAAGTTAAACTAGCATGTGCGCACAAACCCTGTAACACCGGTGCTATACAATACAGACAACAACACTACTCACACTCTGTAGTTCTAGAACCTCCTACAAATATGTAGCTGGCCTGAGTGTGCAGGTGCTCCTGTAAGAGGTATTGCTACCTGCTGTCTGTAACACTACTGCCCACACACAGGAAGGATGCCCATCATACAGGAAAGGTAAAGAGACCACGCCCACATGATGTAGGGATTTATAGTAGTTGGTTGCCATGACAGTGGTAATTGGAAGTACTACACAGCATGCTGCATATAGGTAGCAAGTGGAGGACACTGATTGATGCAGAGGCCATCATCACCTACAAATTCCATGCTGCAATCTATGCAAAGCAGCTCATTCCACTTACTGTAGAGAGACTGAGAGTGTGTGTGAGAGAGAGAGGAAGAGAGTGTGCGTATAAGGCACAGAAAGAAAAAAAACATCCAGAAGAGTCTGCATTCCCAGAACAGGTATGTGAAGTATATATGTATGTAATTGACCGTAGTACTTGGCCCATAATAATGGGATAGATGATGTGGAATGATTTATATGTGCCTTCAGGTGTTGCTATTGTAATGATGTTCAGCTGAAGAACTGCTAAGGACAGAGCAGCACTGACTGATAAAATGTAAGCCATCATAGTCTGTGTTGTGTAATGGGAAGTATGTATATTATGTGGCCAATAACTGGTAGTGGAAGTAATGCCATAATGATGGACACATGGGTTCCACAGCCCACCACTTGCAGGATACTCAGGTTAACCTGTATTGTACCTGTATTGTAGCATGGAGGAATGCCATAGGTGTGTAAGGGTTACCTGCAATCCGGCCCTACATATAACCCCTAATGTCAGGCTGTGTTCATATGTGGCATCTGTCTGTGTTGTAGCAAGGCAGAACAGTGCAGCTGTGCAGGAAGGTGTCATGAGATTGTGGACTTGATGTTTGAATGTACCTCACATATAGGTATGCATATGTGTACAAATATATATCTATATCTATCTATATATATATATATATATATATATATATATATATATATATATATATATATATATATATATATATCTACAGGTATGTCCACAAATATACAGATACCCTTGTGTAGACATATATATGAGCGCATATATATAACATCACATATATCTACACATATATAGATATATACCTATATGCACATCTACAAGTATACAAACACCCACACAAATGTATATGTATGTAAATACATGCCCCCTATATTACTACCACAGTGCTGTATGCTATGTGCGAGGGAACAGCAAACATAACAATACACACAGATATCTACAGCTGTCAGTGTGTGCAACGTGGATGGGTATGTCACATGTGAATCCCTTGTTGGGACCACATTGCCCTTGTCTGTGAAGTATGGAATGGGAATACGGGGAAGTATAACAGGTATAGTTGTGGAGGTGGTCAGGCTTGGTAGATATAGAGGACAGTCTACAGGGGTGGCATGTGACACATCCATAGACCACTGATGCATATACATCCGCATCGGTACAGGTAGATCATGCATATCTGACGTCATAGATATATTTTTGTTGCTGCATAGTAGTGATAAACACATGTCCATATGTGGTAGTATTGTGGAAATGTACTGTTGATGTATTGTAATACTGCACCCACCCTGTAGCAATGCCACAGGTGTAGCCATTGACTTTGCATCTCTCACCCTCTTTTGTAGATCCCTCTGAGATACCACCAAGGCAGCAGCCTGTAGCTGGTGAGTATGGTTTATGTAGATGCTTGCCAATATACCGGGCATGTAATGGTGATGGCATAGTCCATGCACACATCTAACATACCTACTCAGAATGCATGCTGTACATGTGCATGTATTGTTGCTGTGAAAAGCATGGCATCACAGGGGTGACCATGATGGAGTATTGGAAGTGTATGTCAGACACCTGCATGATAACTAACATGCTGTCATTGCGGAATGTGTCCACAGGGAGTTACTTAATGGTGGGAGACATGGCCTACAGTAGGGACATGTATGGAACAACACCCATACACAGTGCAACACCAGTATATATACATGTAGGACAATGGCAACTGCTGCAGAGGTACACTATGGCATAAGGCATTACAGTGGTCCACATTATCAGTTGGGACTAGGCTGTAACATGTGGTGTTCAGTGTATGGGATACTCCAAAGTGCAAACCTGTGTAGTGCTTACTTGTCATGCATCTGCAAAAAGTCTGAAGGAGGGGTGTGTCAGCATGACACACCAGTGCACTGCAGCAGGAATCCTAAGGATGCTAAAAATGGCTGTATCTGCACATAGTCAGGTTCAGGACCTGTGGCAGCCATAACCCTACCCCCACAGCAATAGTGACGGCAGTTTGTGAACACCAAGGGATGTGCACATAAGTAGACCTTGTACTCATGCAAATTAGGAGGACATGTGTAGGGCAGACTGGACATACACTGGCAAATGCAGATGGCCCACGCTGGTATACCCCTGCCAGGAGTAGTGACTGCTGCAGTACACACAACAAGAGGTGCGACAAACTGTAATGATAAGGGTGTGCACACATATGCCCACACGGTGTGTATGCATCGTGGTCAGCATCCACACATCTAACACATTCCGTAGACACTGCATGTGAAAGTAAAGGACATATGTTACATATCGGGCTCATGTGCTGTTAAGATATGTGGTGATGTAGTCCCATGGTAGATCAAGGATGGGTGTGTCATATCAATAATGGTGTGTACACCCCCCCATAGCCATGGCATGCTCTGATGTTTGTCAGTGTAAGAGTATTGGATTGGTCATACATGGTCCGCTGATGTTGAGAGCTGTGAATCAGACATTGGGCATTCACAAATGACATCTGTCCACATATCATCCCAGGTATGTGCTGCTGGAAAACATAAGAGCTGTGAGCATTAAAGCTGACATAACCAACACAATAGTACACATTCAGCAATGGGCTGTACACCTGTGAGGTGTGGTGCACAGTACATGGCAGGGTGCAGAACAGGTGCACAACAATACTGTGTACATGGGTGCAGTGGTATCCAGGGGAAGGTGCTTCACCTAGTGACACAGCACATGCATCACACACATGTATACTGTTGCTAGCATGGATTGACTATAGCTGCACTGCATGCTGTTGGGTACCATATGTTATGCATGTTGACAGATGGGTAATAGGAGGACTGTGTGTACTATCATTGTGCAACCTCACCTGTATGTTTTGTGTGTGCATTCTGGTGGGTATTTAGTTTGTCTGTAGGGTCACTCTGGTGAAGTGGAGGGAGGTTGATGCATGTAGGATGTGTGTGTCCATGTGTGTGTGTTTGTGTGGCTGGCCATGTATGCACATGTTTGATTGTGGGGTGTTCATACAGCAGTACCTCCCTTTGGGATCATGCAGTATATGGACATGGACTGCCACATTACACACCAGGAATACTTGTAATGTGCATAATCACAGGACAGCTGATAGTATAATATGGTCTGTAGCATGGAACAAGCATTGAGAGGGAAGGTAAACACCAGGTACACTCTTAATATTGCATTCAGCAGAGAGGTCACCTACAACCCACTTATGCACCACTACAGATGCATTGGGAAAGTACTAGTCAACACCAGGGAGTGTATTCATGTATTACAGTTGTCACATGATAGGCTGATTGAGCAGCATATCTGGCATGTACTGAGCATTACATACACATGACACACCAGTGCATGATATTATGGATTGAACATAGTAGCCCACACATATAGGGGCCATGCTCATGATGTCTGGACATACACAGGATGAACACCGAATGACAGCAGTGAGGCCATCTAAAACCACTACACACAGGTCAGGCAGGTAATGTAGTAACAGGTCTTGTGTTGTGATCACTTGTGTAGGCATTTAGAGGACTGATATGTTAATGAGTGGTATCAATGTGTGTATGTTACCAAGTGTGATGGAGGATGGGGTACACATGGACATATATGTGGGACTGTCTGTAAAGTCACGGACAGATAGGTATTACGGTGGTGTGTGTGTGTGTGTGTGTGTGTGTGCTGTTAGGCAACACTGTACAGGTTTTAAAGTGCGTTTATTGTTTTCCCCCACAGGTGGTGAGGTGGGTCAGGGTCCCTCCTGCATGCAATCTGATGTTGGTGTCCATACAGACACCAAAGAAGATGATGATAGCACTGTTGAGGCACAGGTGGGGTTGTCAGGGGCTGACACTGCTCCATCATTTGACATCACCCTTTTAGCCACCCTAACCCCACACACAGTTTCAGTGCTTATACATACCCTATCACCAGTGGCCATAGTGGAGGGAAAGCTGGCTTTTGGTGGCAGTGCACAGGAAAGTGTGGTAACCATGCTTACTGTGTCTGGTCACAGCAGGCATAACCAGATGTCTGGCAGAGCACCACATAGGCAGATGTCCCAGGGTTCTCATGGTAGGGCCGCTGGACATCATGCCCCTGGCAGAGGTGACATAGCTGGTACTGGCAGGTGCATGTTTCAGGCTGTCATGGCAGGGCAGGCATGTATGGAACATTACACTAGACAGGGCCTGAGGCTGCAGAGGGCTGCTCTCACATCTGTAAGCGACAACATCCGTGAACTGTCTGGTGCCATCCATGCTTATACTGAGCTCATGGCTAGATGGTCTGGTGAGATGATGGCCCTCATTGACTGTGGTATGTCCATGCTTGAACGTGTGTTGGGGGTGCAGCGACAGCCATATGGAAGTAGGCCAGCAACATCAACAGCTGGCAGTCAATGTAGACATGCTAGGACACCTGTAGTGGCAGTACCAGCCACGGCAGTGTGTGTGGGGGGGGTGCTGTCCACACCACACCACAGCAGGCCACCAGCGGATATTTGTCATTGACAGGTGAGAGTAGCACATCAGAGCCTGTACCTAGACGTGCCCATGGAGCCCCTGGAAGGCACAGTCCATGTGTCCATGGCCGGAGGCAGTGAACTGCACACCCTGCCAGGTATGATCTGCAGCTGTCCATAAACACACCTGTGTAGTGCAGCCACATGGCAGAACTTTGTGCATGCATACCCACACACTATACAAACACACCTAGGGCAACTCCATACCTACACACACCACATCACCATGCCCAGCTCACCTTAGTACACCCCTCATCCACACACATCGTGTCAAATATATGGCCCACCCTCGGCCTCTGGCAAACCAACAACACAACCTGTGCATATGATGATACTTGTGCCACATCCCTGTCATCCATACCATCAATATGGTTCTGATGCACATGCTGACTGTACTACAGTGTACCACAGTACTGCAGTGTAACATGTTGTAAGGAGTAAAGTGTAATGCATATATGTCAGGTAGTGTAGCCATCCAGCAATGATGCATTATAGCTGTTAGTAACACTGGTTGATTGTGGTCTCTATAATGTTATTCATTTGTGTTGCAGGTGTACATATGTCAGCACGAAGATGGTCTGCAGTCATATTCCACAACAGGGTATGGCACTGTGGTGACACCATGGCTGTGACATATCTGGGGTACAGTTGAACACATGTCACAGGTTAATATAACGATTATTGCCTGTGCCACATGGGCAGGTGACCCACTGTTGTGCTTATACCTGCAACCTGATGTAGACCCATCCACATACATGCACACAGTTACTTGGAAACACTGGGACTAGACCCCTACCTAGGTATGTAGTGATACTGAAGTGTGTGGCTTACATTTCACACACTACACAGCGTTTAGGGTGAGGTGTGTCCCAGGTTACATGTTACATGCAGAACATCCCCAGACATGTACAGTATGCTAATGAGGGATGTAATGGGTGTATATGGACAATACATAGTGTGACATACCTTCATATACATATTAACAGACACATAACAGGCAGACACACATCCAGGAGACCAGGGCCTATCACTGCTAGCTAACTTGACTGTGTGTCCAATGTGTTACTGGTAGGCTGCACACAGCACATGCATTACTGGCCTGGATTGCGGTATCAGTTACCTGTATGGTTGATGGTGACAGTGGTAACCATAACGTGGTACATGGGATATATAACCAGGTGCACTTTGGTATAATGACAGAGTACACAGCACCCATATCCCCCAGTGGATATTGTACTCCCTGAAACCCATGATGACACTCTGCCATACCCAACATCACACATTGGCCATGACTGCGATATAACCCATAGTATACCCCAACACTGGTACTACAGGGATATGCATCTAATGCACATGCCACACTCATAGTAGGGTGTTGCATTGTCATGCCTCACCTATCAGCAGCAACAACACTATCTGTATTACTGTGTGGCAATGGATATTGTAATAGGAGTATGTGGCCTCAGAATGCTGTACCTTACAGATATACCGACATGCACAAATACATAAACTTGCCAAAACACAATGGGTATCCCATGCCTATCAACCCATTTGTACAACACTGTTGTGCTGGTACTGCAAGGCTCGTGAAGCCGGTATGGAGAGGAGCTTAACAGGCCACAACTGACTATGGCAATGGGTGTTGCGGTGGTTGTGAAGGCCCTCATAGAATTCCCAAGTACAGGTGTGCTAACACACAGACACTGCTATACTCAGTCATGCACACGTACACATGTGTCAGTACAGGAGTGCATCACTGCAGGTGGTCATAGCTGTGTACCTAGCTATTGTCCAAGGAGAGATGGGTTGTGTAGGGGTTGTGTGTACAGTGGTATCCTGCAACCTGCCAAGTGGCAGCAGACAATCTATCAACAGACACTACTGTGGTGACCCTCAGGGTGAGAATGACATGCAGCAGCCAGTCCTCCAGGTGCCTCCTGCACATGGCCATTGAGGTGATCAAGTTGACATGTATGCAACATGCATTACAACACATGGTTAGTGTCTGTGATGGAGACCTGTACCCAAGCATGTTCTGTTGACTGTGGTAGTGTAGTGGAGGTACCCATGGCATGTGGTGCGTACAGTGTGTCATCTCCTATATGTGCCAGTTCTTACACAGCTGGGAAGACATGTCAGTGTCAATCAAGCTTAGGTTGCCTGTACATATCCCAACTGGATACCCGCCATCTGCACATCTGTACAGGGACTGACAGTCATCAGCTTGGAAAGTGGCTCTGCAGTATGATTAGTGTGTTGACAGATAGACATTTGACAACAATATATATGCCATAACTACATATCAGAAGCCCTCAATAACATGTGCTGTACAGACGGTATTCTACAGTTACATTCTACATGTCGGATCATTTCCCAGTAGGGGTTATATACTGTGACACAGCTCACACACCAGGAATACAACAGGGAGGCCTCAGAGTCCAGCTATGCCTGCAAGTGTGCCTGTCATTAGTACTACATTTAGTGCTCTGCTCTTGCCTGGGTAAGCACTGTCAACAGTAGTACCACCATGATACACTACATGCCACTGTGACATCACATACCCTGGGCTACTACCCCTGTATGTAACACATTCACATGGATAACAGTACTGTACAGACCACATACACATCTATGTCCCACACATGACACTCACACCCCTTGCTACTGTAATGACAGCACATAGGCACATGTATTGTACATTGTATTACATACACTTACTACAGATGTCATTACCCTGCTATGTTATCAAACTGGGTGGTGTGAACTGGTTACCAGGGCTAAGCCATGCTTAGCAAGTGTCAACATAGCTGCAATATAACAGCTGAGCTGATTTGCACACTGGTAAGTGAAGTCTACACTGTGTAAGTGCCTGTACATTTACCCGTAGCTTAGCACTGCTTAGCTTCATGCAAACCTGAGCAAACACACTTAAAGCTGCTCAAAACTGCCTTAACCACTCTGTATCTGACAGCCCTTGTTCTGCCCAGCAACAAAATGAACAGCTTTTGCAGGTTTTGAACCCAGGACCCCGTACACTATAGTCACAACACTTAACCACTATGCCATGACCACTGTGAAAACAGCTGTTGCTTTATCAATTTGTCTGTCAATACACATATTGAGTAGTATTGAACAATTGCCTTTACTTCCACAATTGTGTAGTACTAGTTATTAATATGATTGTTGCATCACATATGTCATTTTATCATAATGTACACATAGCAGATACATACGATGAGATACATCTGGGAAGGTATACACAACTGTGAGGTTTACACATGACAGGAATATGGATATATGCATATAATAGGTCGATATATGTCTACATGTACATACACATGTATACTCATACATATGTCTGTATATACATCTGTATAGTACAACATACATATGGCCTATATATGTATGCACATCCTATGTGTACAGATATGCCTATTTATGTGGATATATATGTAGATATCTATAACTATATGTGCATACATATCTATTCTGATATACCTATTACTGTCAATATATATGTAGATATTCATACATATTTGTGCATATGTATCTCTATCTGTATATGTGTAGACATATATTGCTCTGTATATGTATATATCTGAGTGTTTATATGTATATGTATATGTATATATATATATATATATCTGTATATATATATATATATATATATATATATATATATATATGTACATATACATATCCATCTATGTACGTCGATATGTCTATGTGTATATATCTATATAGATATATGGATAATTATACATATATGTTCACCATATGTCCTGAACATGGAGTGGAGCCTTACCTCAATCCCAGTAGTCCCAACCTCTTAGTGCAAGAGGATGTCAGGTATGTATTGCAGGTATATTTGTAGACTATTGCTACTATAATATGGATTGACTTCACAGACATGTTGTGTGTGGGAGGTCACATTTGCTGTTAACATGTGCGCCATTGGCTACTGACAGACATCCTAAGGACATGGTAGTACAGTGCCGATGTTAGCACAGTAACGATCCTGTTGACTACAGCAGAGATATGGCCAATATATGTGGACAGTCTGACACACTCTGGTCAGTCCAGAGGTATACACAGAACCCCTTAGTGCAAGACATGTGGACCAAGCCTGACAATGTGGATGTTAACAGCCATGTAGATGGGTATATCATGTAAATACTGGTATACATTTTCCCCCATAGGTTATGCATTCACATAACCCTGTTTGTCCTGATACATAATAAACACTGGTACAGAGGTGCCATGGCCACATACTACCCACTAGTTAGTGACATACGTCTGTACAGCGTCCCACTGCTTTGTCAGACATACATGACTGTTATGGTGGCCCGGTAGCAGTACATCTGGCAAGTATCTGGACATAACATCTCACTGGGTAAGTACACTAATCTGCTAGGCATGTAATAAAGCACTGTGCAGGCTACAGGCAGACTGCCACAACACTGGCCTACATTTCCTATGGGGGAATGCACTTGTACCTGCATATTTAGCAGGCTCTACAGGCATGTCACAGAGTAACAGACACCTGTGTGTAAGTGCATAACCACAACCAATGTGAACACAGCCATATATGGTAAGCTAGCGTAATACTACAGTATATGGACTATCTGATCAACACCATCCTCATATGTGCCACTCACACACTAACCCTACATGTACTGGGACCCTACATATACTGGGCCACTACACAGTGTGGTCTGATGTCTGTCTGTGGTAAGGGACATGTGTGTGTTTGGCCCTACAAACATGCAAGCCGATAGAGTAACATACAATGGAGCAGCATGTAACATCAGATAGAACAGGACCAAGAACAATGACATCTACCACAGTCCGTACACAGGAAATTTCTCCCTGGAAGCGCCCATCATTGGGTTTCCTGCACCTGTTAACCAGTTGCTTGTGCCCACACCACCTTTCCCTGCATTTCATCAGCTGCTTTCTCTATCCCAATTCATCTTGTGCCTATTGAGGTTCTGTTTAGGTTTTTTAATTCAAGTAGACAGAAGACTTATAAATAAATAATATAATATAATAAAGCAGAATACAATAACATAAAAATGAAGTTAATCATCGTATGGAAAAAGAAAAGCATTTTTGTTAGTTCATGTTTCTAAAAAATAGTCATTACCACATAACCCATTGTGCCTGTAGCCTTTAAGATTGTTTCTTTATTCCATAAAATAAAATATTTTCTACCTTTAGCTGATATGTCTGCACCTTAATCAGTATATGTCTTGGCTGCTGGTAGGATACTGAGTATAAAGAAAGTCACGATGATCATTCAGGATAGTTGAAGGATTTTAAGCCCTTTAGTTTTCTTGGTTAGAAAGCATTGAGGTATTTCCAGTTGAGTGATATACTTGGATATGTACATACCAAAGTGAAAATTGCATTCAATAATGGGTCTTATAAAGAAAGACTACAGAGGTAGTATGATTTCTTTGCTCTTGAAGATATTTCCATGGTAAATAAGTAATCCAGATAGAAGGCTTTCTTGACTATGGAGGCAACATGATGATTGAGTGAGAGACAGTTGTCCACATAAGGACCCACATCTATTATGACTGTCTCTGTTTCAAGCGGAATACTATTTGCAACATATGAGGTGGCAGTAATTTTTTTTTACTCAAATAATTTTTATTTTTCTGATAAGTAATGAAATAAATTATTAAACATAAACTGATAATCAACATAAACAAATTTAACTATATACAGTATATACAATGGCCTGAGAATAATGAAAGAAGCATAAACATTGAATAATACATTCCTAAATAAATAAGCAAATAAATAAACAGTTGCCAGAATTCATTAAAGAGAGTTAGAGTCCGTTTGCAGTTTCAATAAGAGTTACAACATTCTTCCAAGGATTTGTAATGAGAGATCTGGGATAGAGTCTGAATTCTTTGACTTTAGTTTTATTTAGTGCTGCTGGCAGTAACTTTTTGATGTTACTATGCTGCACTTTTTACCATTTAACTTTAGACCATTCTTGGTGTAGTAGGTATGTACATTTTTCCAACCCTTGCTGGAGCTGTTTAGTACCAGTGAATGACTGGATAAGAATACCCAGCTTGTAGTCAGCAAACTTGGTCAACCACACATCTGGGATATTGGTTTGCATGTCTGCAAAATAAGTGCCAAACAGGAGAAGGCCTAGCATATATGTCTGTGGCACTCCACTCATTAGAATTTTGCATTCAGTGAGTGTCCCAACAACTTTCACAACTTGAGATCTGGTGGATAGCCAATTTGCAATTCAGTGAACAACACAGGGGTTTACATTAAGTTTATCTACCTTTTCAATAATTTCATCATGGGGAATAGTATCAAAAGCCATGACCAGGACAAGATAAGCAGTGTGCACAGAGTACCTATTGTCCATAGCCTCTGTAATATTTTTTTAAAGAGACTTACTGGGTTCAGGAGACAGGACCTGCACTTTATAAAGCCAAACGGATCAGAGTCTAGTTCAGTTAAGTTGCCTATGTCTGCATAAGTGAGGGCAGCAATGATACAGTCCATGGTTTTGCATACAAGACCAGTGAGCTGATGGGCTTATAATTACCTGGGCCTGCAGGGGGATACCTTTATGCAGGGGAGTCACAGTGTCTGTTCACCAGGCATCAAGCACAAACCGCTGCTGCTGAAGAGTTTAAGTAGCGGCTCAGATAGTGCATTATTGGAACTGATGAGAATGCTGCCTGGTATGCTATCTTGTTTCCAGGAAGTATTAATGTTGGCCTTTGACAGAGATTCTAGGACTTGCTCCAGTGTGATTTCAGAGGAAACTAAATTTTCAAGGGATAATGGAGGCAACAATGTAGATAGGTAGGGTAAAGTTAGCACTAAATTGGCTATATCTTTAGAATCAGATTGTGTGATGTTATCAGACTACATCGCTGATACTTTTCCTTCATTTTATGATATAGCTGAAGAAAGATTTGTAGTTTCCTTTGGTATCTGTTGCAATCTTTAGTTTGTGTTCTGCTCTACATTGTCTAATAGTTCTCTTAAGTTCCTTACTAGCATGTTTCAGTGTGCTCTTGAGGTGTGTGTGTGTGTGTGTGTGTGTGTGTGTGTGTGTGTGTGTGTGTGGGGGGGATTCTTGCAACATTTCATTATTTTCCTTCTTTTGTTATATAATTAATTTATGCAGGAGTTCCTCCAGGCAGGTTTATTCCTAAATTTAGCTAATTTAGCACAGAAGAGCCCCCAAGATAAAGAGTTAATTTCTACATTGAACAGAGAGGTTTCCGAGGCTATGAGAACGGGAGTGAAGCCTAAAGTGACATGCCCTAAGGTTAGGCAGTTCGAGAGTTTGAACATTGGGTCCAGTCAAGCTCACACAAATCAGGTGTGTATAGTTACAATGGACATATTAACACACCAGGAAAACATGTGAGTAATTTTGAAAGAGTAACTGAACATAATAATGAAACTGGACACAATATAGGGTTTGACTATTTGTTGGGTAAACAGTTTGTATTCCTGGACAATGCAGTATTGGACAAAACACATGGTGTAACCATTGGTAACATTGAAGGGTTGGAAGGCAGTGTTAAAGAAATGATTTTTGCCTTTGAAACTAAAATGTTTTTGATTGAAAAACTACAGTTAGAAAATGGATATTTGTCTGAATGTATTACAAAAAAAGTCGTTCCTAGAGGACTGAGGATTTATAAGTTTCCTTTTGGTATAGATTACGATGAGAAATTGATAGCTGAGTTTGTGGAAATGTTTAATAGATATGGTTTGGAAATGACATGAAGCTTAGTAAGCATATAGGACAAGCAGAAATATTAGATGGAAAAATTAAAAATGATCTTTTATTTTCAGAGTATAAGGGATTATATTATAGAAAAATGGATAATATAGATTTTAAGTGCAATAAATTATTTGAAACTAAGTGTAAAAAAATGCAAAGGGACTTGAATGAATATAAAGACAATAGGGCATATGTGTTGAAAAATGATAAAAAAGGAGAAGTACCCAAAAACACTATAGGAAAGTATAGAAAAGTATAGTATGGAAAACAAGGATATGAAGAAAGTGGGAAAAATAATAATAAGGAACAATACAATAAACAAATGTATGAACCACAGCCTTTTCTATACCAACAGGAATGGGATGTGGGACTAGAAGTAGAAAGAAATTATTAGGAAGGATGGAGGAACAAAACGAACAGGAACAAAAGGGAGAGATGGTAGAGAATATTGTCCAGGATGGGGTAATGTATACACTGCAAGGATATCTTATTTATAATTTCGCAGGAATTGAGTTAAGTAAAGAACACTTTTTCCTTTGTATGAAAGGATTGAAATTTGTACCTTCGATACATTTTGACTATACAGAAACAATTATTGAGCTAAAAATGTTTTTAAGGAAACTTAATTTAGCATATATGTTTCACGAGCAAAAGACAAGTGAAAGGGATGTGTCTAGTAATGAACTCAAGAACAAGAGTGTATTTAATCCACCATTAGATCCAACTTTAAACATTTTGGAAAAAGCTGTTATGGAGGATACATACAGGTTTCAAGTTAAAGAACAACGTATTCCCATGAACATGAACTTGAGTAAAAGAAAATGAAGTCCTGAAATTATTGAGCGAGGATAAGACTATTAGAGTGATGCGCCCAGACAAAGGGGGTGGGATGTTTTTTTATGACACCTTGGAGTACTCCCAAAAAATGTTTGAAATGTTAAACAACTCACTCACTTATTCTTTATCCTCAGTAAATGAGATAAACATCAGCCACAGAAGGGTAGATTTTTACTTAGAAGAATACCTAATTGAGGAAAGAATATCAGAGGATTTATACAACTACTTGAAAGTTAAGAAACCAATAGTGGCTACTATGTTTGGGATACCCAAGACACACAAGGGTCTTGAAAACTTGGCATTCAGACCTATAGTGTCTGGTCGGGGATCTAAAAAATATCCTTTCGGAGTCGTGATAGACAATTGGCTGAAAAAACAAGTTGTCAATGCAGATCATTTACTTAGGGACTCATGGGACTTTTTAGGAAGGATAGGTAAAGACTTGTGGGATAAAGACACAATTATTTTAACTATAGATGTTGTTAATTTGTGCACATCTATCCCAAAAAAAGAAGGTTTGGAATGGTTTCTAGAGAGTTTACATTGGAACACTAAATTAGTGGATGACAAGATAGAATTGGTTATGGAATTTATGGAGATAGTATTGGATCATAACTATATATTTTTTGAGGAAGAATATTTTAGGCAACACAAGGGGGTAGCTATGGGGGCATCATGTGCCCCCATATATGCCAATCTAGTGTTGTTAGAGTGGGAACACAATAAGGTGTTCAAAAGTGAGTTTTTTCAGTACATGAACTTGTATGTTAGGTTCCTGGATGATATTTTTATTTTATGAAAGGGTCCAGAGAACAAGATTCAAGATTTGGTGAAACATCTTAATGAAAGTACAGAATTCTTAAGATTTACATATGAATATAAAGAGAATGGTATAAATTATTTAGACACATACATTCAAAACAACAATATTTCTTTTAAATCTAAGGTATATAGGAAACCGTCTTTCAGTAATTCATATTTACAATACATCAGTAGTCACCCTGTACAACCAAAAAATAGTATTATTAAAGGACAACTTATTAGAATAACCAGAATGACATCCAGTGAGGAAGATGTTGATGAAGAATTATTGATAGTAGCCAAATTATTCCAAGAAATGGGGTACCCCATTAAAATAATTGATGAATATGTTAAATATGTAAGAAACGAATGGGGAAAGAAGTATAAGCCCCTGTTAGGTAACCCATGTGTTTTGAGTGAAGATATACATAAGAGGGGTGAAGAAAATAAAGAATTTGAAAGAGCTATGGTGGTTTCTTTTGGAGGTAAAGCACATGAGGTGGAAAAAACAGTGAATAACAACTGGGCTATTTTAAGAAATAATCCGAAGTTATGGGCTGTCGTGGGCTCTAAACCAAATTTTGTATACAAAATAGGACCTAACTTGAAAAAGTGTTTGAAGATGTTCCAAAAAGTAAGGGAAGGTATGGTATGTTTAGGTGTGGGAGTTGTTCCCAATGTAAATACATTTGTACTAAAGAGAATACTATTATAACTAATTCTTTAAGGACCATGGTGAGATTTGAGAGGGGAAATTGTCAAACTATAGGGGTGGTCTATTTAGCTATGTGTAAATCCTGTCCCAGTTTTTATGTTGGTAAGACTGAGAGACGATTAAGGGACAGGATATATGAGCATACATATCAAATAATAACTAAAAATATGAATAATGCTTTGTTTAAGCATTCCACAGTTTGCCCACATTTTTCTGAATTTGAGTTTGCAATTTTGGAAAGAATGTTACAAAACCCTAGGGGTGGCAATTTTAGAAGCCACATAGAAGAAAGAGAGGTAAGGTGGCAAATTAAGTTGCAAGCAAGTCAAGCCCCTGGGCTAAATGATATAATTTCTATTAAGCCCTTGCTTTATAAAAAAGTAGAGTTTATGAAATAATTCCTGTGTAGAAGTTTGTAGTTAATAAGTTTTTATAAACAAAACATTTTTAGTGAATTGTATTTTAATTTAAGACAATGTTTTAGTATTCTTATATTGTATTTTAAAGTATAAGGATGTTTTATATTAATTAATTAATTGATTAATTGGATGATGTCACTATTTTATTATTGTTGTAATTGAGTATTTAAGGGGAAATTTGAGTGGGAAAAATAGATTCTGATGAAATCCCTTTTCAAAGGGAAGAAAGCGCTCAATCTAAATGTGTGGATTTTTTAATAAAGTGGACTGTGTGTGAATCCAGGCGTAGCTGTGTTTTTTCCGTTTTGTGTTTGGTGGACTCTAAGCACTGGTTGGCTCTATTCTGTTTTTTATTCCTAAATTTACCATGATATTTATGACAACTCGGTTCTATGCAGTTGTTTAAGTGTTGGTAGAAGTTGAAGGTGAATGTGACAGCCCACTTAGGTCTGGTTGCAAGGGATTGTTGGGAATTTTGCATGAGTCTTCTTCAAGTAGGCTTTGGAGAAGTCCCTAAAGATGGCTGTACTGTTTCTTTCTCCTGTGATATTATGTGTTTGTAGCACATAACATTAAAATATTGTTTTTTTGCCACAGTCTGCTGGTCTAATTTTGCTTTGGCTTCCTATTCTGACCCACTAGATGTTGACATTATTTGTACAAATTTAGAAGCAGTTTCACTCCAGAGACTTCTGTTTAAAACCCTGAAATATATGAATCTTTTATTCCTCAAATTATCTCTAAAGATGATTTCCTGAAAGTGCTACTCAAAACCAGAATTACTTCCCTCCATGTGACCTGACAAAATATCTGGTTATTTAACTACTAGCTTTAAATAAGCTCTTGCAGACTTACTTCTTAAACTGTTGAATCTAAGTTTAGCTACTGGGTTTACCTCTGACGAGTGGTGCACTGCAGTGGTAATGCCCCTCCGTATTGGTGGCCTTGTGAGTGACCAGGTAATTACAAACTTTTCAGTCTTACAGGCTTCATCTACAAAGCCTTGGAACATATTATAATTAACATCATAAACTATGACATAAAGAATCTTATTAGACTTGACCCCTAACAGTCTAGCTTTGTGAAAGGTAGAACCTGCCTGGTGACGCTATTAAACTTCTTCAGAGGCTGTAGATGGTGGCCATACAGTACACATGGCACATGTTGATCTGGACAAGGCCTTCAACACCATTCCTCAAGCTGGCATCATACAGAAACTAAGTGCTTTAAAAATTGATCAATATGTGGTAAGATGGATAACAAATTGGCTGAAAGACAGAACCCACACATTGTGAGTTACAAGTGCTCCCTTAGTAAGTATGAAAGTGGCCGGAGGTATCTCTTGGGGTTCAGTTCTGGGATCTCCTCTTTTTTGTATTTACTTCTCAGATCTCCAAGCAAAGAGCCAAGACAAAATTTGCAGATGACTGCAAACTACAGGTTGTTAAGTCACTTTTTGACACCCAAACCTTCCAGAATGAACTCTCCCTGGTAAACTCTTCATGTACTAAAATGGGTACAAACTAAATGCTAAAAATTATAGTATTGTCACATTTGGTAGACAATCCCTCCATACATCATATTGTACATACATTATACCACTACAAAATGAAAAAGGAGTCAGGGACCTAGGAATTTGTCTCATTTGACCATCAACAATGTTGCCCATGCCAGTGCTGCCATTATCATCAGTGTTGCCAGAAAATCCTTTTATTTGTCACAGGTAATTGCCAAAGGTACAACATCAAGTTCTAAAGAGGTAATCACTCTCTCATACTCAGCACTAAGCAAATCAGTTATTGAGTGCAATGTCCTCGTTTTGACATATCATACTAAGCATTTCAAGCAGTTAGAAAGACCCCAAAAGTTCCTAACCAAAAAGATCACAGACCTAAAGTCTGCAAGTTACCAAGAGAGGATGGAATCTCTGTCCCTTTATTCAGTGTTATATAGACTTTTGAAGGGAGATCTCTGTCTCACTTACTTCACCATTAGAGACTCAGTTGTCCTGGAACTTCTGTATCTTTTTAAATCCAGTATGTCTACCAATACTCAAATAAGGTACCTAAATCTTCATTAAGAGATAAATAAAACATGGTGAGGGATCTAAACCTCTTCTGTAACATCAACAGAGTGGTTTGGAGAGGCTGGTATATTTCACAGAGGATACCACTGCTATGGAACAGAAACCCCATCGTCATAAAACACATTTTGCCCCTGTTCATCTTCAAGTGCAACTTAGATCTATGGATGGGAAACAGAAAATTTACATCAGGATTGCCCCCAGTACTACTAATGGACAATTGCAGCTCCTAAATACTTTATCCCATTTATGGGTCCCCTTAAATTATTTATGGTGTGATCCCAGGTATTCTCATCAGGAGTAATATATAATTATCGACCAAGGGATGACTAAGTGCAATCTATAACCAAATGGGATAGGTTATTTTGAGCATAAAAAGAGAAACTGGCCAGGCCTAAAATGGCCTACAAGGGCAGCTAGCCTAGTACTTACCTATGGACCTTTGACAGGTTTATAACCCAGCATCTCCAAACCTCTGGAATAAACTTCCCCTGTACTTCAAGCAGTGCATCTCACTATCATCCTGTAAACACAACCTAAATGAGTGGGTATGCACAAATATACTCTGGGATCGACTGGTGTGGCCTGGTATGGTCTTCTTGATACAGCAGGAGGAAGGGCACTTTCAAGGTATGAATAGTCATAAGACTTAGTGGCCTTGAAATTCATATGAAGTGCATGAAACTCTACACAACTGCAGGCCTGAGCTTATGTTAGCATTCTCATTTGTCTCTCTTTTTATTTTGCAGAATCTTTAAAACTTCATTTGATCTTCTTCAAGATTTCAAATGTATTAATTAACCTTTATTTTTCATTTATATTATATATTTATAACCCATTTTGCTTGCTTGTAGACTACATGCTGGGAAGAACCTGCTTTTATTGTTGTCAACACAAAATGTTGACAGCCAGCCACAGAGTAAATAGCCAAAATTATGCATGCCCGAGATGAAAAGAAGATAGTTTACCAACTCATGTTGAAATGACTTGGAAAACCAGGTGATGACTGATGATGTAACAGTCTAATGAACCCATTTAGAAATCCAGTCAACTCCTGATCTGTGATCCTGGCACACAAATCAGCCAAATGGAGCGTGCAGTAATATAGCTATGCATGGCTACTACTTGCTTGCACATGAATTACAGAATCATTTGTAAAATGAATGTAGTCCATGCTGTGAAATTCATTTACTCCAGCATATTTATTAGACAGTACTGCTGATCATTTGAGCTTGTACGATTAGATCTGATTATATGCAGGATTAGAAAGAACATAGATTGTCATCTGGCTAGGACAGTCAACAGTTCTATGTAGCAGGGCATAGGGTTTGGCAGTCTCACTCCCTCTTGCTGTTTGTCACAACTTCGGCGTCCTGACTGAAGTCAGGACAGGTTAACTGTTGACTATCACACTGCCATGTGATAACTCCATATAAGATGAACTTGTATATAAATGTCAGTTTATGCCTGTGCAAAGTATCAAAGTCAAATTAAAATTTTATTTATTGTGTGCTTTTCTTTGATTTTCCCTCCATTTTTAAGGTATGCATATTTACTAATGACTTTTCATATATAGTGAGGGGTTTAAATTTCCTTCTCAATACAGTTACTGGGATGTATGTTTCTAATTCCAGTATATACCCAGTTGCAAAGTGTGTATAACAAACTATAATCTGCTCAAAGTCCTGTGGTTTCTTTTAAAAATTGTCCAAGTCTTTTGGGTTTCTAATACCATGACAGGAATGGACCCCATTCCTAAGTCAAAGCATGATTAAACTCCATTAAATTAGTATTGTTTCAGTCTTTGATGTTAGCCAGAAGTGCTTTTTGCAGCACCTGCAATGTGCCCAGTAATGTCTCCTTCTGCAAATCATACGGAATTACACGTATTGGTAACGTATCTAAGTATGATTGTAAATTATTTTTTATAAGAACCGTTGCTCCTGCTACTGATGGAACTGTCTGGGTACCCTTCTTCTATACTGGCCTAATTTCTGCCTGCAAATCCTGATATTCTATGACTTTGTGTCTCTCTGTAAGTAAGACACTGTAGTCACTGGGTGTAGCAATTTAAATGATCAATGCTACTTTTGTCTTCTTTTCATGCACTATTCTATCTGGTTTTCTCACATCTTTGTTTTGAACTATTGGTAATGGCTGATCCCATTTGATATAAACTTCATCATTTTTAATAATGCTTTGTGGCTCATGTTTCCTGCGCTTTTCAGTTACTTCAATATTATAACGTTTGCTCAATCCTCAATACAACAGTCTTAGTGCATTATTATGTCTTTCACTATACAGCCATTATGCCATTAGTATATCACAACCAGCAACAAGATGTGTGACTGTTTCCATTTCTGTTTTACAAAACCTAAATTTGTCTGTTTCTCCCATATGTTCAATGGACTTTGTAAACCATTGTGTACATAGTCCACTATCTTGGGCCACAAATAGTAATCTTTTTTCTTTCAGTTTAAATTCACCTCTCCTTAACCATGCCTGTGTTCCATCCTGATCAACATGAGGTTGTTCCAAGAGTTTTCTTTACTAGCAACTATATTTAAACATTTTCGACTTTTCTTGCCTTCTCATCTGATCCTTCACCTTATAGTCTTTATTTTGTTTTTTTGGCACAATCAGTTGCTACCTGATTTTTATCTGCTTCTGGTTTGATTTCCATTCTCACTTGACACCAATATGCTTCTGCTAAACTAAGCAAGGAAGTCATCTTAGACTTATTCTTTTCATGTTTTAAAACTTTCAATATGTTTGTTCTTGTGTGGTCAGCAAATTTGTATGCAGTCCTACGACTGCAGATCTGTATAAGTAATCAATTTTGAGGAAGCCCATACCTCCTTCAGAATGGGGAATACATATCTTGCATGCACTGATTTTTATAAATCATTCGATGAGCATGAAGCATCCTTTTTGTTTTCCTGTCCAACCAATCCAACACCTTTTGGGGCCAATCAATTACTACAAAACTGTAAGTTAGGACAGGAAGAGCAAATTGGTTTATAGCTTGGACTTTGTTCCTAGATGTCAACACTGTTTTCAGTATTAAATGTAGTCTTCTAAAATATTTGTTAGTAAGTTTTATTCCATTTGTTCATGGTTTATTGTTGATCTTTCATCAATTCCCAAATACTTAAGGACAAGGCAAAAGAGCAGAGGTAATAAAGAGTAACCTTGGAATACCCCTCTTTGAACTTTTATCGCTGGAATAATAATTTGTCCTTTATCACGACTTAAGAGACTCCCCAGACTCTGGAATAGATTGCCCATACATGTCAAGCAGAGTGCCTCTTTGGACCTCTTCAAGAGGAACCTTGACGATTGGATGGGAGAAAGGAAATTCACCCCAGGGATCACGTCAGTAGCCCTGCTAGACAGGGGTCCAGGAAAGTAAATAATGTGGGAAGAAATAGCCAGGGAATTGTTATGGCTAGGCTTGTATAGGCCCTAGGGCTGATAGCCTAGTACCAACCTATGAACCTATGAACCTTATACACTTCCTCTTGCTCAAGTTCTTTTGTATCATATTTCTGTCCCAAACTGATATTGTCCTGGTGCTGCAGCTTTCCTGCTTTAAAGGTTGCTTTTGTACATTTATCAAAACCAAATGAAATTCTTATATCATCTGAAAAAGTTTTGACCACTTGCAGTTGTGCTTTCAGTTCCTCATCTGATGAACTATACAGTTTTAAATTATCTACAAAAAGAAGATGAGAAGTCTTTACACTTCGTTGTTTTCTGGGAGCCAAATTATAGCTATGAACTAATCTGTTAAGGAAGATAAATAAAAGAAAAAAACAACTAAACTAAAAAACAGACAGGAAAAGGCAAAGGCAAGGGTTCTACTCCAGAACGTTTTAAAGATTTATTACATTAGCGCTTTCGTCCACTTACTTAAATGAACTGAAGAAGTTCATTTAAGTAGGTAGACGAAAATGCTAACGTAATAAATCTGTAAAACCTTTTGGAGTGGAACCCTTGCCTTTGCCTTTTCCTGTCTAATCTGTTAAGGAAACAGCTTAATGGGTTAAGGACAAGGCAAAAGAGCAGAGGTAATAAAGAGTAACCTTGGAATACCCCTCTTTGAACTTTTATCGCTGGAATAATAATTTGTCCTTTATCATGACTTAACTGCAAAGTGGTTTGCCACTATTTCATGGTCACTGTAATGTAACCAATCAGTATAGGGTGTATCTTAAAACATTTTTAAGCACTCTTTATCCATGAATGTGGGGTACTGTCAAATGCTTTTTTGTAGTTTATCCATACTGTGTTTAGATTCTTTCCCTTTTTACAGTTCTCCCCTATGACCTTATTTAATAACAAATGATCCTTTATTCCATATAACTTTCTTTTGTTACCCTTTTCTTCTATTGCCATGAGTTTTCCTCTAAATGACTATAAACTCTGTCGACATCAATTCCAGTGTGTGTGTGGGAAATACAAAATATTAAGTAATGCAAAATGAATCATCTGCTTTGAATGGTTTCAGTAAATTCAACATTCTTCACTAGTCCCTTGCTCTGCCAGTAGTTTGCAGTAGTGAGTCAGAAGCGAGATTTTCATAGGTACTTACTAGGCCGTTGATTTGTGAGGATCTTAAGAAGCCTAACCTTACATACACATTGTCATTTTTTAATTCTTATTGTTGCATCTGGGTAACATAGAGAAGGGCTTAACAAAGATATATTACGGCATTTACATGTTTTCCTTATTTATAAGGGACTGGGGTGCTAAATCTGAATGAATTTGTGGTTACCCATCTATTTGGCTAAATTACATTGGTGCAGCGGTTAGTGTTGCCACCTCACAGCAAGAGATCCTCTGGTTCGATTCTCAGCTGGGGTGCTTTCTGTGCGGAGTCTGCATGTCCTCCCTGTGGTCACATGGGTTTCCTCTGGGTGCTCAGGTTTCCTTCCACATCCCAAAGACATGCTGCAGGTGGACTGGATACTTTAAATTGGCCCTAGCTTGAGTGTGTGTGTGTGTGTGTGTGTGTGTGTGTGTGTGTGTGTGTGTGTGTGTGTGTGTGTGTGTGTGCCTTCTGTGGAAGGTTGGGCGCCGGGCTGGAAACTCGACACAGTAAAACTCCACTGCCAATTATGAGTGGACAAGGTGATCCGCTGTGGCAACCCCTAACTGGGAAAAAGCCGAAAGAAGAAGATTTTATATGCAGTCAGAAGTCAAGTAACCGGTCCATAGTTTTTAGGATAGCATGCAGGTTCGCTCTTAAGTAGGAGTATTATTTTTCCTGTTGGTAACCAGGTTGGTGTTTGTTCAGGGAGCACATATAAATAGTTCTTATTCATGCCTAAAATCTTATAGGTTCATAGGTTGTTACTAGGCTATCATCCCTAGGGCCTATATACAAGCCTAGCCATACTATTCCCTGGCTATTTCTTCCCACAATATTTACTTCCATGGACCCCTGTCTAACAAGGCGACTGACATGATCCCTGGGGTAAATTTCCTATTTCCCATCCAATCTTCAAGCTTTCTTTTGAAGAGGAGGTGCTCTGCTTGACATGTATGGGCAGTCTATTCCAGAGTATGGGGAGTCTCTGGGTCAGAAACCTATCCCTCCAGCATGTTTTGTTGATTGTGATGACAAGGTTTATATCCCTGGAGTGTGTGGCTCTGATGGATTGGGATTTCTTTAAGTGTAGCATGTCCAACGACTCTGGGTTTGACATGGCCTTGTATGTTAAGCAGAGATTGCCTTTGAGTAGACGATATGCGGCAGAGTATAGTTGGAGTTTTTTTAGTCGGTCAGCATAGGGCATCTGCTTTAGGCCTGTGATGTTTTTAGTGAGGTATTTCTGTGTCCTTTCCAGTTGCTGCAAATGTCTTGTGAGGTACATACCAAATGGGGCATTGTACTCTATGATGGGTCTAATGAGGGATGAGTACAGTGGGACAATGACCTCCTTTTTTCTGAATGAAAAGCCCTTAGTGATGAGGTGTGCCACATAGAAGACTTTCCTGACTGTTGTGGTGATGTGGTTATCGAAGGTGAGACCCCTGTCCACCTGTGTTCCTAAGTCTCTTATCACACTTTTGATGTTTAGTGTACTGCCACCTATGTGGTAATTCATGGGTACATGGTTTTTCCCAAAGGAGATATCTATACACTTTTTGGCATTGAGCTTGAGCCCATGGCTCTGGCATCAAGCATCTGTTTCTGTAAGGCCCTTTTGTAGAATATCCACATCATTTGGGGATTCAGTAATGGCTCCCAGTTTGCAGTCATCTGCGAACTTTGCTAATCAGTGTCCCTTAGTGTTGGCCTGTACTGCAAGACGTAGATGCCAAACAAGAGCAGTCCTAGGACTAAACCCTGAGGTACTCCACTTGTAACTTGTCTGGAGCTGGATTTGGAGTCGGCTACTTTTACAGTGTGGGTTCTTTCAGTAAACCATTTGGTAACCCATCGTGTGATGTAGGGATTTATGCCCAACTTAGTAAGTTTATCTATGATTCCAGGGTGGGGGATGGTGTCAAAGGCCTTGGCAAGGTCCAGATAGGCTGTGTGGACTGCCTTACCCTCGTCCATGGCTTTGGAACTGATTTGAAGAAGTCAGTCAGGTTCAAGAGACATGATCGGCCCATCATGAACCCAAACTGGGTGAGGTCCAGTGTCTGAAGGTTGCTAATGTCTTTGTTTATATGTTCAATGATAATACATTCCATGGCCTTGCAGATCAGGCTCATCAGACTGATGGGACGGTAGTTCCCAGGATCCAAGGTGGATCTCCCCTTCTGGAGTGGGATAACTGTAGCTGCGCACCACTCAGTGGGCACAAAGCCTGAGGTGAGGCTATGATTAAACATGACACTTAGATGAGGTGCCAGTTCATTTTGTAGATCATGTAGTACACAGCCTGGGATGTCGTCTGATCCTATGGATGCTGTATTCTTAGCTTTATAGAGTGCATTTTTTACCTGTGTGGCCGTGATTACTGGAATGTGGCAATCTTTCAGTCTTGAAATGGACCCTTTAAGGGGTGAGGGGGGTGAAGTTGGCACTGAATCCATCTGCCAGGATACTGGCAATGTCCTTGGGATCAGTATATTTAATGCCATTCTGTTGTAGCTCAGAGCAGATCTGAGCATTGCCATTTAGATTCTTGACATAACTATAGAATGCCTTGTGGTTGTGGGTATAAAGATGGGTGTAACGATGTTAATACTTTTAGCCAGAAGTTAAGTACTACCTCTTGGCCTGGGGTTTTCCAATTAGGAACTTTTCTCTGGCTGTTACTTCATCCCTTTTCATATCCTGGGCATTTGAACTTCTTATTCTTTCTTTTACTTCTTCTATCCATTTTGCATCTTTGTTTTGTTCCACAGAATCTTCACAGACATTTCTCCAAAATGTATTTATTTATTCTTTTTTGGTGGTGTTTTAATTCCTTTTGCCTTCTTTCCCAATTGTTTACAAAACTTTTTTGGGTCATCAATAAATGGCTTATTTTGTACTTTTCTTTTATTATTTATCTGCATATCTTTAAGTTTTTCTGCCTGTGCTGATATTTTTATTTTTATTTTATTATTTGTGATAGCGCATGATAGATCTTGATCAGTTCTGATACTGTGCATTTTTTTTATCACATCTATCTTCTTGAGTATTTTTGTTGATCTGTTCCCATCTGTTCCCTCTTCTATACTCTTCTAACAGTGACACGTCTTGTCTTAATTGCTTTATAGTTTTCTCTATTCGATACTTCCATGATGGCATTTGATTTTTCCCCTTTCTTCCCCTTACTGCCCTGTGTTTTGTGGTAAGACTTTATCTGCTATTAATTAGCTGCACAGTAATATATCCTGTTTACTTCTGTTATATTGTATTAATCTCTATGAACAGTCCTAATTACTGTGTTCATTTGTTTTATCAAACATTTGGGGTTTTATTGACTTTCTGTACTCTATTTCTTTCATAGATCTTAATATGCATGTCCATCTCTATTAAATCAAGCAATTCTTCTCTTAGATCACTTTCTTCTATACTGAGGACACATTCTTTGTTCTCCATTTCCTGCGGGCATTCCATAGAAAGTTCCAGAGCATCTTCCTATGCCACGTTGTCTTCAGCTTCATCCTGTGTCATCTGTTGGTCTTTCGTGTGGGAACTCACTGGCCTATCACTCCACAACATTGACTGCATTAGAGTTGCCAGAGTTTTCTGTTCCTTCCCTTGTTGTGCAACTCCAGCTGAACTTTTGTACTGGTTTCCTATGCAAGGCTCCAAAGTATGTTCAAATGGCAACTGATCAGATGTTTCCTGCTCCACTGGTTTCTCCTTAATTTGGGGATCCTTTGCTCTATTCTGCTGTGATGTTACCAGAGTTAGATTTTCTACACTAAATCCTTCACTGTGCAGGTAATCTATAACCTCAGTTTCTATTTTTTAGATTTTCCATATCTGAATGCCTTTGTCCTAATGGTTTGAATGCTTGTACAAGTGGTAACTCCCTATAAGATGAACTTGTATATAAAAGTCAGGGTATGCCTGTGTAAAGCATGAACATCAAATTAAAATTTTATTTATTGTCTGTTTTTCTTTGATTTTCTCTCCATTTTAATGTATGCATGTTTACTAATGACTTAACACAAACAATGTAGGGGTTTAAAACTCCTTCTCAATACAATTGTCAGGATATATTTTTCTAATGCCAGTATATACACAATTGCAAAGTGTGTGTAACAAACTATAACCTGAGTGATTGATTTGCTCAAAGTCCTGTGCATTGTGGCAGAATTACTGATAAGGAAAACCTTTGGCAAACTCTTCAAAATGAATTTACTAGAACCAAACAGTTTTAGCTGCAATCATGTATGTGGATGCTGTCTTTGCTTATTTAAAAAAAATATCTAGAGAATAACTAATCTAGCCAGTGACCACCAATATTCTAATAATTCTTTCCTTACACCTTTCCTTAAAACTTAAGATATGATCTGCTAAAATATCTGCATTTTTATTTATGCTGTTTTGTTTAACCCTACAGATTGCCTTCTGTACCTACTCCTTTCCTGGAACATTAGTTCTGTTTTTGAATTTACAGTTAATGCAAGAGCCATGCCTGCTGCTGAGATCTTTTCTAGTTTAAGTGTGCAGTGAGCATTGTGACACTAGAAAGGAGCTTAGATTAGAATAGGAATCTTTTCAGTCCTTACCCAAAGCAAGTTCTTTAAAAGTAGCAGCAACTCTAAACTATGTTCTCCTCCCCATGGTACCAAAGAGTAGTCAAGTGTTTTATTTGCATAATGTACTGTTCCTTTTCTAAAATTTGTGTCACCTATAAAAGTTACTTGCCCTTGGTTATCACTGTGATATTTAAACAAAATGCCTGGTTTCATTTAAAGCCCATGTTTTAAAAGCTTCCAAAATAGGTGGTTAATTGTTTACTTTGTTGTTTCTCCTTCCCTGAGCTACAATTTGTTCATGTAGCTTCTAGTTATGTGTCCTGATTTGGTGTTCCTCAACTTTGCATAAAGGAGAAAATACTAAAAAGCTCCTCTTCCAAGCTGAGGACAAGAAAAAAAAAAAAGATAAGTTTTCTAATTGAAATGGTAGCAAACCATTTGCTACAATGCAAAAAGGGGCTTGCTGCAGTTACAGTCCCCCCCCCCACCAAGTACTTCATGTCTGATCGACATTATAGGATCAGCATACATTTGTGGATGTCAGTACTGCAATAAAACCCCATCGATAACTACCAACTATGCTACCAACTATGCCCCATAGCACAGTGTGCATGGGTGTCCCCCTCACCCAACCTTAGCTTTGCCTCTGTCTGCCATTTTGTAATAAACAAAGGACTGGTGCTTATTACTGACATTTGATAAGTCTAATAATAAACTAGTGTGTGTCTAAATACTTTACTGTGTGATTCTACTGCATATAGTGCACCTCTTTTTATATTATTGTACCCATTTTGTTGGTATGGAGGGGAGCATTTGATGTGTTTGCCTGTTACTTATTAGATTTATAATCTTTCATTCACTTATGATATTTAATGTACATTGAATGGCCACATTTTTTTCTCTGTATCTGCCTCAGCTGATCATCAGTGGACCCTGGTGCCTCTACGTAATTGCCAGGTCTACTTGCCCCTCCTGCCCTCCCCAGACTTGCTCAAATTAGGGTTGGAGCCAGTGAGGAGATCAAGGCATCTGTGGTATGCATCATGCTGCTTGCCAGGGGCAGGGGTTCTTTCTTCCCTTCACTATGCACATGCCTGCTGATGCATGATCTGTGGGTATGCAATGGGGACATGAGGCATATTTGTTCCACTTCTGTGATACCTCAGCCAGTGTCTTATACCCTTCTGCACTAAGGACAAAGCCCCTCATTATGTCCACAGCTTCCATCATGAATCAAGCAACAGAAGCATCTAGGGACACTTGCCCCTTTCCAGGATGGGCAGGTCTATCTTTCCTGCCAGCTCCTCAGATGCCCGAGACACTAATCAGATCCAAGTACTCTGGACTGTAGTCAGAGATCCATCCCTCTGTACCACAGCACTGGCTAAATGGACACTTTATTTATCAGATGGCTGCGTGATTTCAGAGACTCATAAAGTAATTAAACTATAAATAATAATTTTCTTGCTTCTTTATAACTGTGTAAAAAATACAGTGTTTTATAAAATAACCTTAAACTTTGAATCCACAAACATCTTGACCGGTGGCTACTACTAATTGAGTAACATGTCAGTTTTTCATATTCTGACCAATGTGTGAGGACTCTGTGTCCAGCAGGTCTGCTCTTGATACACAGCACATGCATGTTTTTTTCTCTTTGAAAATGGAAAGTGCTGTTTTCAAACTCACAGATTTGTCAGTTTGGCCACTTAGACATTTTTTTCTTGCAGAGGTGTAAAATGAATGAGTGATTTTTTAATACTTGGTTGCTGTGGGGTTTGGTCACCTATTGGTGTTAGAGGTGCTGTGAAGGTTTTATGAATGGTGCATGTGGTAGTCTGTACCTGGTATATTGTTCAGTTCAGAAGGGGGAAATGGTGCCTTCATTCAGCCTGTAAAGACTTCAGAGCTGATTAGAACCTTTGTGAAAGTGCAGGGGGTTGTAAGATGCATGAGGGACCTTTGACTTATATGAAAATATGTTTTAATTCATTTACTTTTATTGTTCAGAATTTTGAAAAACAAGTCTTTTGTATATATAGGCTTCATTTTGTTGGGTTTATAGATTTGTTTACGTAGCCAGAATGCGATTTTCTTAAGTTATTTAATCAAGAAGTGAAATCAATCCATTGATCTGTGCCCGCAAGAACCCATGCAAAAAAAAGATTGACCTTAACCATAAGCCATACTTTAAGAGGAATTAGTATGCACTTACTGAATACTGCTGTGATAAAAACATTATAATTGATTTTATGATAATAAGAGGAAAGTATTATTCATTGGATAACAAGCCTTGTATTTCACTTCAAAGTGCTGTAAATTAGTTCCATAAAACAACGCTGACATACATTTCATAATGATGTTTTTCTTCTTCTTTTACAATATGGATCACCCTAAATTAAAGAAAAAAAAACTTAGGAGTGTTTAAAATGTTTAGAATTCTTTTGTATTATATCATTCCCTTATAGTTTAAGTATGGATCATTTTGGATGTACAGTCAATCGATATTAACAGCCTAGCATTTGTACATCAGTACTTTCATTGAGTGACTTTTTTTCAAATATGTAACATCGCTGTGTGTTTCTTTACATGTGCTCAGTATATTAATTTCAAAGTCATTACACACTGAGGTAAGGAAGTAGTTCCCTTTTACCATTTTTGAAAAGCCTTGGAGTTATTGTATTCAGAGCTGTGAGATTATAAGGCTGCAAACTGCATGCAAGCTTGCCCCATGCAATAATACTTTTTTGCTGTATTAAATTAAACAATTTTGTATTTTTTTTCTGTTATATGCAGTGGAATATGGTTTCATACATTCATGCATTCATAGATTGTTACTAGGCTAATGACCTGGGGGGTGGCTTTCTAAGCCTAGCCAAGTTTTCCCAAAAGATTAATAATGTGTTGTATCCGAATTGGACTTTGATGCTGCGGTAACATTGTCGCCTCACAGTAAGATGCTGTCCGGTTCGATTCTCAGCTAGAGTGTCTTCTGCGTGGAGACATGCATGAATGGGCGTACCTTCGTTGAAGGTTGTGCGTCAGGGCTGGTAACTCGGCACGTACAAATCAACTACCAATCATTAGCGGACTGGAATTCCGCTGTGGCGGCCCCTAACTGGGAAAAGCCGAAAGACACAACAACATCTGAACTGGACTTTGAGAGCCAAGCATTTTTAAGCTACCGCTGTCCATAAGGGACATGGGTGCCAGGCCTGGTGGAAATTTCCTATTCCCTGTCCACTGGTGAAGGCTGTGCTGAAACTGGGTAAAGAATGAACTCAGCTTCACATGGATGGGAAGCCTTTTCTATAGGAGGGGCAGTCTCTAAGATACATATCTGTCTCTCCAGCATGTTCTGTTTAAGTCACAGACAAAATTTAGGTCCCTAGACCTTGTATTTCTGATACACTTTAACTTACGAATATGTTGGACATTCTTATAGGTTCATAGGTTCATAGGTTCATACTAGGCTATCTGCCCTAGGGCATTTATAAGCCTAGCCAGAGTATGTTTGGCTTTCGCCACCCATTTTAAATTAATATTGCTATGCCCTTTTTCGAGGTTAGTATACTGTGCCTCTGTCTAACAGTGACACAGAAGTGATACCTGGGGTAAACCTATGATCTCCCATCCACTCATCAAGATTCCTCTTGAAAAGAGTCAATGAGGGACTCTGCCTAACCTGGACTGGGATTTTATTCCAGAGTGAAGGGAGCCTCTGGGTTATGAATCTGTCCCTCCAGCATGTCCTATTTATTTCAGTGCTGAGGTTCAAGTCTCTCGAGCGTGTAGCTCGATGGGATTTGGATTTTTTGAGGTGCAGCATGTCCCTTAATTCCGGTTGGACATGGCCTTATACGTCAGGCACAGGTCACCTCTGAGCAGGCGGTATGCCACTGAGTAGAGCTGGAGTTTCTTTAACCGGGCAGCATATGGCATCTGTTTGAGCCCTTTGATCCTCTTGGTGAGGTACTTTTGGGGTCTTTCCAGTTGCTGCAGGTGTTTGGTAAGGTACATCCCAAAGGGGCATTGTACTCAATTATGGGCCTGATGAGGGATGAGTAAAGAGGCACGATGACCTCCCTAATCTAGATGTGAATCCCTTCATGATTAGGTGGGCTATATAAAATGTTTTTCTAACCACTTTGGCCACGTGGTTGTCAAATGAGAGATTGCTATCAACTTGGGTCCCCAGGTCCCTAATTACTTCTTCTGTACTTAATGGATTACCACCTATGTGGTAATTTGTGGGCACTTTGTTTTGCCAAAGGGATGACTATACACTTTTTGGCGTTTAGCTTGAGGCCATGGCTCTGGCACCAGTTGTCTGTTTCTATGAGGCCCTTTTGGAGGATGCTTGTGTCGGCTGGAGAGTCGATTATGGCGCCCAGTTTGCAGTCATCTGCGAACTTGGTCAGCCACAGTCCTTCCGTGTTGGCCTGTACCTCCGAGAAATATATACCAAACAAGAGCGGTCCCATGACTGAGCCTTGTGGGATGCCACTTGTAACTGGTTTGGAGTCTGACATGGCTCCAGCAATTCTAACCATGTGGGTTCTGTCCTTGAGCCAGTTTGCAACCCATCTAGTGACATAGGGGTTTATATTTAAGCTGGTGAGCTTATCTATAATGCCCGAGTGGGGTATTGTATCAAAGGCTCTTGCGAGGTCCAGATAGGCTGTGTGGACCACCTTCCCTTCATCATTGGCCTTGGTGACTGTTTCAAAGAAGTCAACCAGGTTTAAGAGGCAGGATCTGCCCTTAACAAAGCCGAACTGGGTAGGATCCAGTGTCTGTAGGTCCCCAATATCTTTATTTATGAGGTCCATGATGATCCTTTCCATAGCTTTGCAGACCAAGCTAGTCAGGCTTATGGGGCGATAGTTTCCAGGGTCCGTTGAGGCACCACCTTTGTGGAGAGGGACCACTGTTGCTGTACGCCACTCTTTGGGTACATATCCTGTAGTAAGGCTGAGATTGAACAGTAGTTTTATGTTTGGGTTTAGCTCTTCTTGGAGTTCATGTAGGGCGCAGCCTGGGACACCGTCTGGTCCCATTGATGCTGTGCTTTCTGCTTTGGAGAGGGCGGCTCCCACCTGAGCATCTGAGATGTCAGGGGGGGCAGCACTCTGCTGGGATAGATATTTGCCCTTTTGGTGGGGAGGGGGGTTTGCGCTGAACCTGTCAGCTAGGATATTGGCAATGTCTGTGGGATCAGTGTATTTTTTGTCATTTTGGACTAATTCTGAGCATATCTGGGAATTCCCACCCAGGTTCCTAACATAACTAAAGAAAGCCTTGTGATTATCCTTAGTGTCCTGTGCAATTTTCTCTCGAAGCTGGCCTTTGACGATTTTATGAGTGCCCTTAGTTTTTGCTAATACTGATCAGAGATGCCTTCCCTTTTGGGATTTTGCTCTATCATGTAGTAGCTTCCTCCTTCTATTGTATAGTTTGTTTATGGCTGGGGTCCACCAGACAGGTCGTCTGCCTTTGGAGGATTGGGTCTTGGTTTTATTTGGGATTGCATGATCCATGCAGTCCTGAAGGTGTTCATAGAATGCATTTATAAAGGATTCTGCGGTCTGGGCCGTATTTTCCACAGGCCGGGGCTTTGAAGGATTCCACCTCGGTTTTGAGGAGTGTGAAATTTGCTTTAGAGAAGTTTTTCACTGTGGTTTTCTGGGCAGGGGTGGGGTCGGGATGTGAATATCCAGTGAGATCAGTTTATGGTCTGATCTTACCAGTGAGGGATACACTTCTGGTCTGGAGCATAGAGTCCCCATGTTGGTGATGATCAGGTCCAGTATGTTTTCCCCTCTTGTGGGAGTGGTAACAAGTTGTTCCATAGCATTTGAGTTTATGAATTCTAGGAACCTTTGGGCAAGGGTGTTGGAGCTAGAGTAATGCTCCCAATCTATGTTTGGGTAGTTGAAGTCGCCCAATATAATGGTGTTCGGAGAGACCTTCATATTTTCCAGTGTTCTCAGGAAGGCCGAGTGGGGTTCCTGGGTTTGGGAGGGTGGTCTGTAGCAGGCTATAAACTGGAAGGCAGTTTTACCCACTGTTAGTTGCACATGGATAGTCTCTGATGCTTCGTGCTTTGCCACCAACCTGGAGGTGTGGGTATCTTTGATGAATATCGATACTCCCCCTCTTGTGGTTCGGTCCAGGTTTTGGGGCGAAAAGCATGGTATGAGGTATAACCTGGTAGTGCTGGGGTGCTCTCGGGACCCCTGAACCAGGTTTCTGTTACTGCACAGATATCGATGTTCTCCATGCTAAGGAGAGTTTTGAGTGCGTGCATCTTGAGGTTTAGACTTCTAGCGTTGAGTAGCATTACTCTTAGTTTCTTATCCCTTGTGATACCTATGGAGGTGGGTTTGTCTTTTGAGCCTTGCCTAAAAAGGCACTATGGGGTAGCAAGAGCCTTTGCCAATATCCGAAAGCCCAGGGTGACAGGTGCAAGCCGTCCCTAGCAAAGCATCGTGGCTTGTCGTGCATATCATCCCAAGCTGATAGGCATTGGATCCCCTTTGAATGACACCAATACTTAAGCCAATTGTTGAAATTGATCATCTTGTCTTCATACTGTGGCATCATTCTTGGTGAGGGTAAGATGCTACTCAAGGTCAGGGTCATACCAGCCTGGGCTACATGCTCAGAGAGCTCCTCTATGTCTCTTTTCATGTAGTCCAGGGAGGTCCGTCTCAGGTCATTCACACCAGCATGGACAATGACTGAGTCATATTTGTACTTGCCTTGGAGTGACCTGAGTGCTTGTGTTATGTGGCGGATCCTAGCGCCAGACAGGCTGCTCACCGTGACCTTCTCCTTGTTCAGCCTGGTGAGCGGGACGTCAGTGTGCCTGACGATAGAGTCACCTATTACAAGTGTATCAGGTGTGTTGTTTAGCCTTAAGGGCTGTGACTGTTCGGCACACTGGCTTTGTGAGATATGTGTTGCACGTGTTTTGTTTTGGGGTAGCGGTTGCTTGGGTGTCTGCTTTGGAGGTCTCTGCTGCTTAGGCAGATCTTTATTTAGAGCCTCAGTATGTTTTTGTGTGATTATGTGTTTGGTTTGCTGTCGTGGTAGGTCTATGTGAGACTGGAATTGTAGTGAGTGTGGTTTCCTTCTCCTCCTGACTGGTTTTGCCAGTACTGAGTTGAGAGAGCTTAGCCTCCAGTTTGGCTATATGGTTGCATCTCTCACATGTGTTGGAATTTGTTGGGAGGAGGAGAGGGTTGTCTGTGTACATGAGGCAGTTGTAACATTGCCTCAAGATTCCCATATTCACCAGCTGGACCAGAGAGGAGATTGACAACTGACCTTTGGACATGCTAGAATAATATTGGGAATTCCTTTATAATTGAAAACAAGGGCCAATGGGGAGCGAGGGTGTAGTGCTTTTTTTAGTGCTGACTTATAATTGCTTTAGTGAGCAAGTGCCAGGTAACAAGTGCAATGTGTTACAGCTAACTTAAATGCAAAAACGACAAACAGTAACTTCCTTTCAAGCGAAGCAAGGAAATAAGTACAGTAAGCAATGCAGATATCACTAGGGATCCACAGAAGCGCTGAGAAGCCGCGTTTTAGGTGGAATTAGCGTTCCAGGAAATAACAAGCATACAAACAAAGCTAGATTCAGCAGGCCTGGATCTAGTCTATGCTACAGCAAACAAGGTGTACCAATTTCAGTAAGATACAGTTCAAATATTCAGGCACTATAAACCTTTAACCAGAAATTCCCAGCTCAGAAGGGCAGAGTCCAGCCTCTCCTCCCACAAGAGTGCAGACCACGAACCTTCTTAATGTAAAATAACTGGCCTGAAGCCCAAGTGCTTAAACCAGAGCTAATACACTTTAAGAATAACAGACACTGAGCTCTCAATCAGCAGTTCCCAACTTAGAAGGATGAAAGCTACCTGTCCTGCCACCACAGTGCATGCCACAAACCTTCCTAATGTAGAACAACTGGTCTGAAGCCCAAGTGCTTAATCCAAAAGACTTAGAATGATAGCTACACTTTAACCAAGTTACTACCAAGCAGTAATAAATACAACTGAATACTTTAAATAATGCCTGGATTAGTGCTCAAGTTATACAAACAAAGCTAGATTCAGCAGGCCTGGATCTAGTCTATGCTACAGCAAACAAGGTGTACCAATTTCAGTAAGAAGCAGTTCAGATATACATGCACTATAAGCCTTTAACCAGAAATTCCCAGCTCAGAAGGGCAGAGTCCAGCCTCTCCTCCCACAAGAGTGCAGACCACGAACCCTCTTAATGTAAAATAACTGGCCTGAAAGCCCAAGTGCTTAAACCAGAATTAATACACTTTTAGAATAACAGACACTGAGCCCTCAATCAGCAGTTCCCAACTTAGAAGGATGTAAGCTACCTGTTCTGCCACTACAGTGCAGACCACAAACCCTCTCAATGTAAAACTGGTCTGAAGCCCAAGTGTTTAAACTAAAAGGCTTAGAATGAGTTACACCAAGCAGTAATAAATACAATTGAGAACGTTTAAGATGACGCAAAAGCAAAATAAAGTAGGAAGAAACACAAGTACAGTAAAAGCAGAAGAATTTTTTTTTTTTTTTTTAGAAAAGTAGCAAAAGCAGTAGTAAAGTAGTAAATACAATTCTCATGCAGTGCAAGCTGGCACACTTGAATATGTAGCAATATTAGTCCACACACAGTTTGAAAAAATGTAATTAAATTAAAAGGACTAAAAGCAAGTGCAGAAAGGGTTTATTAGGTAGAATGCGGTAAAGAGATGTCCTGGGGAGTGTCTTAGATCAAATCTACAGTGGGGCACTGCAAAAGCCACCAAATTTAAACTACAACCAAGAATAGGGAGGGGGTGGGGGAACAGTTTCAACACGGATGTAAGGAATGTGCAAATTATAAAAAATATATATACTGTTTTCTATAGATTTGCAGAGCAGTAAGACACAGATATCAAGCAGACAATTTAGCTCTATAATACAGAATAACACAGAAAATATACTTAGCTCTATAAACTTGAATATAGTTCTGTAAGGCTGTCTCTCAAACTAAGGTTCCAGTTTGAATACAGGTTGTTAATTAAAAGGAGACACAGCACTAGCTAAATTATATCAGCTGAAAGACAAGGCAGGAAATGAGGGGGTGGGGGCAGTTTCAACACAGATGTAAGGAATGTGCAAATTATAAAAAATATATATACTGTTTTCTATAGATTTGCAGAGCAGTAAGACACAGATATCAAGCAGACAATTTAGCTCTATAATACAGAATAACACAGAAAATATACTTAGCTCTATAAACTTGAATATAGTTCTGTAAGGCTGTCTCTCAAACTAAGGTTCCAGTTTGAATACAGGTTGTTAATTAAAAGGAGACACAGCACTAGCTAAATTATATCAGCTGAAAGACAAGGCAGGAAATGAGGGGGTGGGGGCAGTTTCAACACAGATGTAAGGAATGTGCAAATTATAAAAAATATATATACTGTTTTCTATAGATTTGCAGAGCAGTAAGACACAGATATCAAGCAGACAATTTAGCTCTATAATACAGAATAACACAGAAAATATACTTAGCTCTATAAACTTGAATATAGTTCTGTAAGGCTGTCTCTCAAACTAAGGTTCCAGTTTGAATACAGGTTGTTAATTAAAAGGAGACACAGCACTAGCTAAATTATATCAGCTGAAAGACAAGGCAGGAAATGAGGGGGTGGGGGCAGTTTCAACACAGATGTAAGGAATGTGCAAATTATAAAAAATATATATACTGTTTTCTATAGATTTGCAGAGCAGTAAGACACAGATATCAAGCAGACAATTTAGCTCTATAATACAGAATAACACAGAAAATATACTTAGCTCTATAAACTTGAATATAGTTCTGTAAGGCTGTCTCTCAAACTAAGGTTCCAGTTTGAATACAGGTTGTTAATTAAAAGGAGACACAGCACTAGCTAAATTATATCAGCTGAAAGACAAGGCAGGAAATGAGGGGGTGGGGGCAGTTTCAACACAGATGTAAGGAATGTGCAAATTATAAAAAATATATATACTGTTTTCTATAGATTTGCAGAGCAGTAAGACACAGATATCAAGCAGACAATTTAGCTCTATAATACAGAATAACACAGAAAATATACTTAGCTCTATAAACTTGAATATAGTTCTGTAAGGCTGTCTCTCAAACTAAGGTTCCAGTTTGAATACAGGTTGTTAATTAAAAGGAGACACAGCACTAGCTAAATTATATCAGCTGAAAGACAAGGCAGGAAATGAGGGGGTGGGGGCAGTTTCAACACAGATGTAAGGAATGTGCAAATTATAAAAAATATATATACTGTTTTCTATAGATTTGCAGAGCAGTAAGACACAGATATCAAGCAGACAATTTAGCTCTATAATACAGAATAACACAGAAAATATACTTAGCTCTATAAACTTGAATATAGTTCTGTAAGGCTGTCTCTCAAACTAAGGTTCCAGTTTGAATACAGGTTGTTAATTAAAAGGAGACACAGCACTAGCTAAATTATATCAGCTGAAAGACAAGGCAGGAAATGAGGGGGTGGGGGCAGTTTCAACACAGATGTAAGGAATGTGCAAATTATAAAAAATATATATACTGTTTTCTATAGATTTGCAGAGCAGTAAGACACAGATATCAAGCAGACAATTTAGCTCTATAATACAGAATAACACAGAAAATATACTTAGCTCTATAAACTTGAATATAGTTCTGTAAGGCTGTCTCTCAAACTAAGGTTCCAGTTTGAATACAGGTTGTTAATTAAAAGGAGACACAGCACTAGCTAAATTATATCAGCTGAAAGACAAGGCAGGAAATGAGGGGGTGGGGGCAGTTTCAACACAGATGTAAGGAATGTGCAAATTATAAAAAATATATATACTGTTTTCTATAGATTTGCAGAGCAGTAAGACACAGATATCAAGCAGACAATTTAGCTCTATAATACAGAATAACACAGAAAATATACTTAGCTCTATAAACTTGAATATAGTTCTGTAAGGCTGTCTCTCAAACTAAGGTTCCAGTTTGAATACAGGTTGTTAATTAAAAGGAGACACAGCACTAGCTAAATTATATCAGCTGAAAGACAAGGCAGGAAATGATGGGGCAGTTTCAACACAGATGTAAGGAATGTGCAAATTATAAAAAAATATATATACTGTTTTCTATAGATTTGCAGAGCAGTAAGACACAGATATCAAGCAGACAATTTAGCTCTATAATACAGAATAACACAGAAAATATACTTAGCTCTATAAACTTGAATATAGTTCTGTAAGGCTGTCTCTCAAACTAAGGTTCCAGTTTGAATACAGGTTGTTAATTAAAAGGAGACACAGCACTAGCTAAATTATATCAGCTGAAAGACAAGGCAGGAAATGAGGGGTGGGGGCAGTTTCAACACAGATGTAAGGAATGTGCAAATTATAAAAAATATATATACTGTTTTCTATAGATTTGCAGAGCAGTAAGACACAGATATCAAGCAGACAATTTAGCTCTATAATACAGAATAACACAGAAAATATACTTAGCTCTATAAACTTGAATATAGTTCTGTAAGGCTGTCTCTCAAACTAAGGTTCCAGTTTGAATACAGGTTGTTAATTAAAAGGAGACACAGCACTAGCTAAATTATATCAGCTGAAAGACAAGGCAGGAAATGAGGGGTGGGGGCAGTTTCAACACAGATGTAAGGAATGTGCAAATTATAAAAAATATATATACTGTTTTCTATAGATTTGCAGAGCAGTAAGACACAGATATCAAGCAGACAATTTAGCTCTATAATACAGAATAACACAGAAAATATACTTAGCTCTATAAACTTGAATATAGTTCTGTAAGGCTGTCTCTCAAACTAAGGTTCCAGTTTGAATACAGGTTGTTAATTAAAAGGAGACACAGCACTAGCTAAATTATATCAGCTGAAAGACAAGGCAGGAAATGAGGGGGTGGGGCAGTTTCAACACAGATGTAAGGAATGTGCAAATTATAAAAAATATATATACTGTTTTCTATAGATTTGCAGAGCAGTAAGACACAGATATCAAGCAGACAATTTAGCTCTATAATACAGAATAACACAGAAAATATACTTAGCTCTATAAACTTGAATATAGTTCTGTAAGGCTGTCTCTCAAACTAAGGTTCCAGTTTGAATACAGGTTGTTAATTAAAAGGAGACACAGCACTAGCTAAATTATATCAGCTGAAAGACAAGGCAGGAAATGAGGGGGTGGGGGCAGTTTCAACACAGATGTAAGGAATGTGCAAATTATAAAAAATATATATACTGTTTTCTATAGATTTGCAGAGCAGTAAGACACAGATATCAAGCAGACAATTTAGCTCTATAATACAGAATAACACAGAAAATATACTTAGCTCTATAAACTTGAATATAGTTCTGTAAGGCTGTCTCTCAAACTAAGGTTCCAGTTTGAATACAGGTTGTTAATTAAAAGGAGACACAGCACTAGCTAAATTATATCAGCTGAAAGACAAGGCAGGAAATGAGGGGGTGGGGGCAGTTTCAACACAGATGTAAGGAATGTGCAAATTATAAAAAATATATATACTGTTTTCTATAGATTTGCAGAGCAGTAAGACACAGATATCAAGCAGACAATTTAGCTCTATAATACAGAATAACACAGAAAATATACTTAGCTCTATAAACTTGAATATAGTTCTGTAAGGCTGTCTCTCAAACTAAGGTTCCAGTTTGAATACAGGTTGTTAATTAAAAGGAGACACAGCACTAGCTAAATTATATCAGCTGAAAGACAAGGCAGGAAATGAGGGGGTGGGGCAGTTTCAACACAGATGTAAGGAATGTGCAAATTATAAAAAATATATATACTGTTTTCTATAGATTTGCAGAGCAGTAAGACACAGATATCAAGCAGACAATTTAGCTCTATAATACAGAATAACACAGAAAATATACTTAGCTCTATAAACTTGAATATAGTTCTGTAAGGCTGTCTCTCAAACTAAGGTTCCAGTTTGAATACAGGTTGTTAATTAAAAGGAGACACAGCACTAGCTAAATTATATCAGCTGAAAGACAAGGCAGGAAATGAGGGGTGGGGGCAGTTTCAACACAGATGTAAGGAATGTGCAAATTATAAAAAATATATATACTGTTTTCTATAGATTTGCAGAGCAGTAAGACACAGATATCAAGCAGACAATTTAGCTCTATAATACAGAATAACACAGAAAATATACTTAGCTCTATAAACTTGAATATAGTTCTGTAAGGCTGTCTCTCAAACTAAGGTTCCAGTTTGAATACAGGTTGTTAATTAAAAGGAGACACAGCACTAGCTAAATTATATCAGCTGAAAGACAAGGCAGGAAATGAGGGGCGGGGGCAGTTTCAACACAGATGTAAGGAATGTGCAAATTATAAAAAATATATATACTGTTTTCTATAGATTTGCAGAGCAGTAAGACACAGATATCAAGCAGACAATTTAGCTCTATAATACAGAATAACACAGAAAATATACTTAGCTCTATAAACTTGAATATAGTTCTGTAAGGCTGTCTCTCAAACTAAGGTTCCAGTTTGAATACAGGTTGTTAATTAAAAGGAGACACAGCACTAGCTAAATTATATCAGCTGAAAGACAAGGCAGGAAATGAGGGGGTGGGGGCAGTTTCAACACAGATGTAAGGAATGTGCAAATTATAAAAAATATATATACTGTTTTCTATAGATTTGCAGAGCAGTAAGACACAGATATCAAGCAGACAATTTAGCTCTATAATACAGAATAACACAGAAAATATACTTAGCTCTATAAACTTGAATATAGTTCTGTAAGGCTGTCTCTCAAACTAAGGTTCCAGTTTGAATACAGGTTGTTAATTAAAAGGAGACACAGCACTAGCTAAATTATATCAGCTGAAAGACAAGGCAGGAAATGAGGGGGGGGCAGTTTCAACACAGATGTAAGGAATGTGCAAATTATAAAAAACTATATATACTGTTTTCTATAGATTTGCAGAGCAGTAAGACACAGATATCAAGCAGACAATTTAGCTCTATAATACAGAATAACACAGAAAATATACTTAGCTCTATAAACTTGAATATAGTTCTGTAAGGCTGTCTCTCAAACTAAGGTTCCAGTTTGAATACAGGTTGTTAATTAAAAGGAGACACAGCACTAGCTAAATTATATCAGCTGAAAGACAAGGCAGGAAATGAGGGGTGGGGGCAGTTTCAACACAGATGTAAGGAATGTGCAAATTATAAAAAATATATATACTGTTTTCTATAGATTTGCAGAGCAGTAAGACACAGATATCAAGCAGACAATTTAGCTCTATAATACAGAATAACACAGAAAATATACTTAGCTCTA
This sequence comes from Protopterus annectens, assembly GCF_019279795.1. NCBI lineage: Eukaryota > Metazoa > Chordata > Ceratodontiformes > Protopteridae > Protopterus > Protopterus annectens. The sequence goes on along the minus strand of NC_056738.1, from coordinate 395,108,080 downwards.
TAAACTTGAATATAGTTCTGTAAGGCTGTCTCTCAAACTAAGGTTCCAGTTTGAATACAGGTTGTTAATTAAAAGGAGACACAGCACTAGCTAAATTATATCAGCTGAAAGACAAGGCAGGAAATGAGGGGGTGGGGCAGTTTCAACACAGATGTAAGGAATGTGCAAATTATAAAAAAATATATATACTGTTTTCTATAGATTTGCAGAGCAGTAAGACACAGATATCAAGCAGACAATTTAGCTCTATAATACAGAATAACACAGAAAATATACTTAGCTCTATAAACTTGAATATAGTTCTGTAAGGCTGTCTCTCAAACTAAGGTTCCAGTTTGAATACAGGTTGTTAATTAAAAGGAGACACAGCACTAGCTAAATTATATCAGCTGAAAGACAAGGCAGGAAATGAGGGGGTGGGGGCAGTTTCAACACAGATGTAAGGAATGTGCAAATTATAAAAAATATATATACTGTTTTCTATAGATTTGCAGAGCAGTAAGACACAGATATCAAGCAGACAATTTAGCTCTATAATACAGAATAACACAGAAAATATACTTAGCTCTATAAACTTGAATATAGTTCTGTAAGGCTGTCTCTCAAACTAAGGTTCCAGTTTGAATACAGGTTGTTAATTAAAAGGAGACACAGCACTAGCTAAATTATATCAGCTGAAAGACAAGGCAGGAAATGAGGGGTGGGGGCAGTTTCAACACAGATGTAAGGAATGTGCAAATTATAAAAAATATATATACTGTTTTCTATAGATTTGCAGAGCAGTAAGACACAGATATCAAGCAGACAATTTAGCTCTATAATACAGAATAACACAGAAAATATACTTAGCTCTATAAACTTGAATATAGTTCTGTAAGGCTGTCTCTCAAACTAAGGTTCCAGTTTGAATACAGGTTGTTAATTAAAAGGAGACACAGCACTAGCTAAATTATATCAGCTGAAAGACAAGGCAGGAAATGAGGGGGTGGGGGCAGTTTCAACACAGATGTAAGGAATGTGCAAATTATAAAAAATATATATACTGTTTTCTATAGATTTGCAGAGCAGTAAGACACAGATATCAAGCAGACAATTTAGCTCTATAATACAGAATAACACAGAAAATATACTTAGCTCTATAAACTTGAATATAGTTCTGTAAGGCTGTCTCTCAAACTAAGGTTCCAGTTTGAATACAGGTTGTTAATTAAAAGGAGACACAGCACTAGCTAAATTATATCAGCTGAAAGACAAGGCAGGAAATGAGGGGGTGGGGGCAGTTTCAACACAGATGTAAGGAATGTGCAAATTATAAAAAATATATATACTGTTTTCTATAGATTTGCAGAGCAGTAAGACACAGATATCAAGCAGACAATTTAGCTCTATAATACAGAATAACACAGAAAATATACTTAGCTCTATAAACTTGAATATAGTTCTGTAAGGCTGTCTCTCAAACTAAGGTTCCAGTTTGAATACAGGTTGTTAATTAAAAGGAGACACAGCACTAGCTAAATTATATCAGCTGAAAGACAAGGCAGGAAATGAGGGGGTGGGGGCAGTTTCAACACAGATGTAAGGAATGTGCAAATTATAAAAAATATATATACTGTTTTCTATAGATTTGCAGAGCAGTAAGACACAGATATCAAGCAGACAATTTAGCTCTATAATACAGAATAACACAGAAAATATACTTAGCTCTATAAACTTGAATATAGTTCTGTAAGGCTGTCTCTCAAACTAAGGTTCCAGTTTGAATACAGGTTGTTAATTAAAAGGAGACACAGCACTAGCTAAATTATATCAGCTGAAAGACAAGGCAGGAAATGAGGGGGGGGGGCAGTTTCAACACAGATGTAAGGAATGTGCAAATTATAAAAAATATATATACTGTTTTCTATAGATTTGCAGAGCAGTAAGACACAGATATCAAGCAGACAATTTAGCTCTATAATACAGAATAACACAGAAAATATACTTAGCTCTATAAACTTGAATATAGTTCTGTAAGGCTGTCTCTCAAACTAAGGTTCCAGTTTGAATACAGGTTGTTAATTAAAAGGAGACACAGCACTAGCTAAATTATATCAGCTGAAAGACAAGGCAGGAAATGAGGGGGTGGGGGCAGTTTCAACACAGATGTAAGGAATGTGCAAATTATAAAAAATATATATACTGTTTTCTATAGATTTGCAGAGCAGTAAGACACAGATATCAAGCAGACAATTTAGCTCTATAATACAGAATAACACAGAAAATATACTTAGCTCTATAAACTTGAATATAGTTCTGTAAGGCTGTCTCTCAAACTAAGGTTCCAGTTTGAATACAGGTTGTTAATTAAAAGGAGACACAGCACTAGCTAAATTATATCAGCTGAAAGACAAGGCAGGAAATGAGGGGGTGGGGGCAGTTTCAACACAGATGTAAGGAATGTGCAAATTATAAAAAATATATATACTGTTTTCTATAGATTTGCAGAGCAGTAAGACACAGATATCAAGCAGACAATTTAGCTCTATAATACAGAATAACACAGAAAATATACTTAGCTCTATAAACTTGAATATAGTTCTGTAAGGCTGTCTCTCAAACTAAGGTTCCAGTTTGAATACAGGTTGTTAATTAAAAGGAGACACAGCACTAGCTAAATTATATCAGCTGAAAGACAAGGCAGGAAATGAGGGGGGGGGGGGCAGTTTCAACACAGATGTAAGGAATGTGCAAATTATAAAAAATATATATACTGTTTTCTATAGATTTGCAGAGCAGTAAGACACAGATATCAAGCAGACAATTTAGCTCTATAATACAGAATAACACAGAAAATATACTTAGCTCTATAAACTTGAATATAGTTCTGTAAGGCTGTCTCTCAAACTAAGGTTCCAGTTTGAATACAGGTTGTTAATTAAAAGGAGACACAGCACTAGCTAAATTATATCAGCTGAAAGACAAGGCAGGAAATGAGGGGGTGGGGGCAGTTTCAACACAGATGTAAGGAATGTGCAAATTATAAAAAATATATATACTGTTTTCTATAGATTTGCAGAGCAGTAAGACACAGATATCAAGCAGACAATTTAGCTCTATAATACAGAATAACACAGAAAATATACTTAGCTCTATAAACTTGAATATAGTTCTGTAAGGCTGTCTCTCAAACTAAGGTTCCAGTTTGAATACAGGTTGTTAATTAAAAGGAGACACAGCACTAGCTAAATTATATCAGCTGAAAGACAAGGCAGGAAATGAGGGGGTGGGGCAGTTTCAACACAGATGTAAGGAATGTGCAAATTATAAAAAATATATATACTGTTTTCTATAGATTTGCAGAGCAGTAAGACACAGATATCAAGCAGACAATTTAGCTCTATAATACAGAATAACACAGAAAATATACTTAGCTCTATAAACTTGAATATAGTTCTGTAAGGCTGTCTCTCAAACTAAGGTTCCAGTTTGAATACAGGTTGTTAATTAAAAGGAGACACAGCACTAGCTAAATTATATCAGCTGAAAGACAAGGCAGGAAATGAGGGGGTGGGGGCAGTTTCAACACAGATGTAAGGAATGTGCAAATTATAAAAAATATATATACTGTTTTCTATAGATTTGCAGAGCAGTAAGACACAGATATCAAGCAGACAATTTAGCTCTATAATACAGAATAACACAGAAAATATACTTAGCTCTATAAACTTGAATATAGTTCTGTAAGGCTGTCTCTCAAACTAAGGTTCCAGTTTGAATACAGGTTGTTAATTAAAAGGAGACACAGCACTAGCTAAATTATATCAGCTGAAAGACAAGGCAGGAAATGAGGGGTGGGGGCAGTTTCAACACAGATGTAAGGAATGTGCAAATTATAAAAAATATATATACTGTTTTCTATAGATTTGCAGAGCAGTAAGACACAGATATCAAGCAGACAATTTAGCTCTATAATACAGAATAACACAGAAAATATACTTAGCTCTATAAACTTGAATATAGTTCTGTAAGGCTGTCTCTCAAACTAAGGTTCCAGTTTGAATACAGGTTGTTAATTAAAAGGAGACACAGCACTAGCTAAATTATATCAGCTGAAAGACAAGGCAGGAAATGAGGGGGTGGGGGCAGTTTCAACACAGATGTAAGGAATGTGCAAATTATAAAAAATATATATACTGTTTTCTATAGATTTGCAGAGCAGTAAGACACAGATATCAAGCAGACAATTTAGCTCTATAATACAGAATAACACAGAAAATATACTTAGCTCTATAAACTTGAATATAGTTCTGTAAGGCTGTCTCTCAAACTAAGGTTCCAGTTTGAATACAGGTTGTTAATTAAAAGGAGACACAGCACTAGCTAAATTATATCAGCTGAAAGACAAGGCAGGAAATGAGGGGGTGGGGCAGTTTCAACACAGATGTAAGGAATGTGCAAATTATAAAAAATATATATACTGTTTTCTATAGATTTGCAGAGCAGTAAGACACAGATATCAAGCAGACAATTTAGCTCTATAATACAGAATAACACAGAAAATATACTTAGCTCTATAAACTTGAATATAGTTCTGTAAGGCTGTCTCTCAAACTAAGGTTCCAGTTTGAATACAGGTTGTTAATTAAAAGGAGACACAGCACTAGCTAAATTATATCAGCTGAAAGACAAGGCAGGAAATGAGGGGGTGGGGGCAGTTTCAACACAGATGTAAGGAATGTGCAAATTATAAAAAATATATATACTGTTTTCTATAGATTTGCAGAGCAGTAAGACACAGATATCAAGCAGACAATTTAGCTCTATAATACAGAATAACACAGAAAATATACTTAGCTCTATAAACTTGAATATAGTTCTGTAAGGCTGTCTCTCAAACTAAGGTTCCAGTTTGAATACAGGTTGTTAATTAAAAGGAGACACAGCACTAGCTAAATTATATCAGCTGAAAGACAAGGCAGGAAATGAGGGGGTGGGGGCAGTTTCAACACAGATGTAAGGAATGTGCAAATTATAAAAAATATATATACTGTTTTCTATAGATTTGCAGAGCAGTAAGACACAGATATCAAGCAGACAATTTAGCTCTATAATACAGAATAACACAGAAAATATACTTAGCTCTATAAACTTGAATATAGTTCTGTAAGGCTGTCTCTCAAACTAAGGTTCCAGTTTGAATACAGGTTGTTAATTAAAAGGAGACACAGCACTAGCTAAATTATATCAGCTGAAAGACAAGGCAGGAAATGAGGGGGTGGGGGCAGTTTCAACACAGATGTAAGGAATGTGCAAATTATAAAAAATATATATACTGTTTTCTATAGATTTGCAGAGCAGTAAGACACAGATATCAAGCAGACAATTTAGCTCTATAATACAGAATAACACAGAAAATATACTTAGCTCTATAAACTTGAATATAGTTCTGTAAGGCTGTCTCTCAAACTAAGGTTCCAGTTTGAATACAGGTTGTTAATTAAAAGGAGACACAGCACTAGCTAAATTATATCAGCTGAAAGACAAGGCAGGAAATGAGGGGGTGGGGGCAGTTTCAACACAGATGTAAGGAATGTGCAAATTATAAAAAATATATATACTGTTTTCTATAGATTTGCAGAGCAGTAAGACACAGATATCAAGCAGACAATTTAGCTCTATAATACAGAATAACACAGAAAATATACTTAGCTCTATAAACTTGAATATAGTTCTGTAAGGCTGTCTCTCAAACTAAGGTTCCAGTTTGAATACAGGTTGTTAATTAAAAGGAGACACAGCACTAGCTAAATTATATCAGCTGAAAGACAAGGCAGGAAATGAGGGGGTGGGGGCAGTTTCAACACAGATGTAAGGAATGTGCAAATTATAAAAAATATATATACTGTTTTCTATAGATTTGCAGAGCAGTAAGACACAGATATCAAGCAGACAATTTAGCTCTATAATACAGAATAACACAGAAAATATACTTAGCTCTATAAACTTGAATATAGTTCTGTAAGGCTGTCTCTCAAACTAAGGTTCCAGTTTGAATACAGGTTGTTAATTAAAAGGAGACACAGCACTAGCTAAATTATATCAGCTGAAAGACAAGGCAGGAAATGAGGGGGTGGGGCAGTTTCAACACAGATGTAAGGAATGTGCAAATTATAAAAAAATATATATACTGTTTTCTATAGATTTGCAGAGCAGTAAGACACAGATATCAAGCAGACAATTTAGCTCTATAATACAGAATAACACAGAAAATATACTTAGCTCTATAAACTTGAATATAGTTCTGTAAGGCTGTCTCTCAAACTAAGGTTCCAGTTTGAATACAGGTTGTTAATTAAAAGGAGACACAGCACTAGCTAAATTATATCAGCTGAAAGACAAGGCAGGAAATGAGGGGGTGGGGCAGTTTCAACACAGATGTAAGGAATGTGCAAATTATAAAAAATATATATACTGTTTTCTATAGATTTGCAGAGCAGTAAGACACAGATATCAAGCAGACAATTTAGCTCTATAATACAGAATAACACAGAAAATATACTTAGCTCTATAAACTTGAATATAGTTCTGTAAGGCTGTCTCTCAAACTAAGGTTCCAGTTTGAATACAGGTTGTTAATTAAAAGGAGACACAGCACTAGCTAAATTATATCAGCTGAAAGACAAGGCAGGAAATGAGGGGGTGGGGGCAGTTTCAACACAGATGTAAGGAATGTGCAAATTATAAAAAATATATATACTGTTTTCTATAGATTTGCAGAGCAGTAAGACACAGATATCAAGCAGACAATTTAGCTCTATAATACAGAATAACACAGAAAATATACTTAGCTCTATAAACTTGAATATAGTTCTGTAAGGCTGTCTCTCAAACTAAGGTTCCAGTTTGAATACAGGTTGTTAATTAAAAGGAGACACAGCACTAGCTAAATTATATCAGCTGAAAGACAAGGCAGGAAATGAGGGGGTGGGGGCAGTTTCAACACAGATGTAAGGAATGTGCAAATTATAAAAAATATATATACTGTTTTCTATAGATTTGCAGAGCAGTAAGACACAGATATCAAGCAGACAATTTAGCTCTATAATACAGAATAACACAGAAAATATACTTAGCTCTATAAACTTGAATATAGTTCTGTAAGGCTGTCTCTCAAACTAAGGTTCCAGTTTGAATACAGGTTGTTAATTAAAAGGAGACACAGCACTAGCTAAATTATATCAGCTGAAAGACAAGGCAGGAAATGAGGGGGTGGGGGCAGTTTCAACACAGATGTAAGGAATGTGCAAATTATAAAAAATATATATACTGTTTTCTATAGATTTGCAGAGCAGTAAGACACAGATATCAAGCAGACAATTTAGCTCTATAATACAGAATAACACAGAAAATATACTTAGCTCTATAAACTTGAATATAGTTCTGTAAGGCTGTCTCTCAAACTAAGGTTCCAGTTTGAATACAGGTTGTTAATTAAAAGGAGACACAGCACTAGCTAAATTATATCAGCTGAAAGACAAGGCAGGAAATGAGGGGGTGGGGGCAGTTTCAACACAGATGTAAGGAATGTGCAAATTATAAAAAATATATATACTGTTTTCTATAGATTTGCAGAGCAGTAAGACACAGATATCAAGCAGACAATTTAGCTCTATAATACAGAATAACACAGAAAATATACTTAGCTCTATAAACTTGAATATAGTTCTGTAAGGCTGTCTCTCAAACTAAGGTTCCAGTTTGAATACAGGTTGTTAATTAAAAGGAGACACAGCACTAGCTAAATTATATCAGCTGAAAGACAAGGCAGGAAATGAGGGGGTGGGGCAGTTTCAACACAGATGTAAGGAATGTGCAAATTATAAAAAAATATATATACTGTTTTCTATAGATTTGCAGAGCAGTAAGACACAGATATCAAGCAGACAATTTAGCTCTATAATACAGAATAACACAGAAAATATACTTAGCTCTATAAACTTGAATATAGTTCTGTAAGGCTGTCTCTCAAACTAAGGTTCCAGTTTGAATACAGGTTGTTAATTAAAAGGAGACACAGCACTAGCTAAATTATATCAGCTGAAAGACAAGGCAGGAAATGAGGGGGTGGGGCAGTTTCAACACAGATGTAAGGAATGTGCAAATTATAAAAAATATATATACTGTTTTCTATAGATTTGCAGAGCAGTAAGACACAGATATCAAGCAGACAATTTAGCTCTATAATACAGAATAACACAGAAAATATACTTAGCTCTATAAACTTGAATATAGTTCTGTAAGGCTGTCTCTCAAACTAAGGTTCCAGTTTGAATACAGGTTGTTAATTAAAAGGAGACACAGCACTAGCTAAATTATATCAGCTGAAAGACAAGGCAGGAAATGAGGGGGTGGGGGCAGTTTCAACACAGATGTAAGGAATGTGCAAATTATAAAAAATATATATACTGTTTTCTATAGATTTGCAGAGCAGTAAGACACAGATATCAAGCAGACAATTTAGCTCTATAATACAGAATAACACAGAAAATATACTTAGCTCTATAAACTTGAATATAGTTCTGTAAGGCTGTCTCTCAAACTAAGGTTCCAGTTTGAATACAGGTTGTTAATTAAAAGGAGACACAGCACTAGCTAAATTATATCAGCTGAAAGACAAGGCAGGAAATGAGGGGGTGGGGCAGTTTCAACACAGATGTAAGGAATGTGCAAATTATAAAAAATATATATACTGTTTTCTATAGATTTGCAGAGCAGTAAGACACAGATATCAAGCAGACAATTTAGCTCTATAATACAGAATAACACAGAAAATATACTTAGCTCTATAAACTTGAATATAGTTCTGTAAGGCTGTCTCTCAAACTAAGGTTCCAGTTTGAATACAGGTTGTTAATTAAAAGGAGACACAGCACTAGCTAAATTATATCAGCTGAAAGACAAGGCAGGAAATGAGGGGGTGGGGGCAGTTTCAACACAGATGTAAGGAATGTGCAAATTATAAAAAATATATATACTGTTTTCTATAGATTTGCAGAGCAGTAAGACACAGATATCAAGCAGACAATTTAGCTCTATAATACAGAATAACACAGAAAATATACTTAGCTCTATAAACTTGAATATAGTTCTGTAAGGCTGTCTCTCAAACTAAGGTTCCAGTTTGAATACAGGTTGTTAATTAAAAGGAGACACAGCACTAGCTAAATTATATCAGCTGAAAGACAAGGCAGGAAATGAGGGGGTGGGGGCAGTTTCAACACAGATGTAAGGAATGTGCAAATTATAAAAAATATATATACTGTTTTCTATAGATTTGCAGAGCAGTAAGACACAGATATCAAGCAGACAATTTAGCTCTATAATACAGAATAACACAGAAAATATACTTAGCTCTATAAACTTGAATATAGTTCTGTAAGGCTGTCTCTCAAACTAAGGTTCCAGTTTGAATACAGGTTGTTAATTAAAAGGAGACACAGCACTAGCTAAATTATATCAGCTGAAAGACAAGGCAGGAAATGAGGGGGTGGGGGCAGTTTCAACACAGATGTAAGGAATGTGCAAATTATAAAAAATATATATACTGTTTTCTATAGATTTGCAGAGCAGTAAGACACAGATATCAAGCAGACAATTTAGCTCTATAATACAGAATAACACAGAAAATATACTTAGCTCTATAAACTTGAATATAGTTCTGTAAGGCTGTCTCTCAAACTAAGGTTCCAGTTTGAATACAGGTTGTTAATTAAAAGGAGACACAGCACTAGCTAAATTATATCAGCTGAAAGACAAGGCAGGAAATGAGGGGTGGGGGCAGTTTCAACACAGATGTAAGGAATGTGCAAATTATAAAAAATATATATACTGTTTTCTATAGATTTGCAGAGCAGTAAGACACAGATATCAAGCAGACAATTTAGCTCTATAATACAGAATAACACAGAAAATATACTTAGCTCTATAAACTTGAATATAGTTCTGTAAGGCTGTCTCTCAAACTAAGGTTCCAGTTTGAATACAGGTTGTTAATTAAAAGGAGACACAGCACTAGCTAAATTATATCAGCTGAAAGACAAGGCAGGAAATGAGGGGGTGGGGGCAGTTTCAACACAGATGTAAGGAATGTGCAAATTATAAAAAATATATATACTGTTTTCTATAGATTTGCAGAGCAGTAAGACACAGATATCAAGCAGACAATTTAGCTCTATAATACAGAATAACACAGAAAATATACTTAGCTCTATAAACTTGAATATAGTTCTGTAAGGCTGTCTCTCAAACTAAGGTTCCAGTTTGAATACAGGTTGTTAATTAAAAGGAGACACAGCACTAGCTAAATTATATCAGCTGAAAGACAAGGCAGGAAATGAGGGGTGGGGGCAGTTTCAACACAGATGTAAGGAATGTGCAAATTATAAAAAAATATATATACTGTTTTCTATAGATTTGCAGAGCAGTAAGACACAGATATCAAGCAGACAATTTAGCTCTATAATACAGAATAACACAGAAAATATACTTAGCTCTATAAACTTGAATATAGTTCTGTAAGGCTGTCTCTCAAACTAAGGTTCCAGTTTGAATACAGGTTGTTAATTAAAAGGAGACACAGCACTAGCTAAATTATATCAGCTGAAAGACAAGGCAGGAAATGAGGGGGTGGGGGCAGTTTCAACACAGATGTAAGGAATGTGCAAATTATAAAAAATATATATACTGTTTTCTATAGATTTGCAGAGCAGTAAGACACAGATATCAAGCAGACAATTTAGCTCTATAATACAGAATAACACAGAAAATATACTTAGCTCTATAAACTTGAATATAGTTCTGTAAGGCTGTCTCTCAAACTAAGGTTCCAGTTTGAATACAGGTTGTTAATTAAAAGGAGACACAGCACTAGCTAAATTATATCAGCTGAAAGACAAGGCAGGAAATGAGGGGGGGGGCAGTTTCAACACAGATGTAAGGAATGTGCAAATTATAAAAAATATATATACTGTTTTCTATAGATTTGCAGAGCAGTAAGACACAGATATCAAGCAGACAATTTAGCTCTATAATACAGAATAACACAGAAAATATACTTAGCTCTATAAACTTGAATATAGTTCTGTAAGGCTGTCTCTCAAACTAAGGTTCCAGTTTGAATACAGGTTGTTAATTAAAAGGAGACACAGCACTAGCTAAATTATATCAGCTGAAAGACAAGGCAGGAAATGAGGGGGTGGGGGCAGTTTCAACACAGATGTAAGGAATGTGCAAATTATAAAAAATATATATACTGTTTTCTATAGATTTGCAGAGCAGTAAGACACAGATATCAAGCAGACAATTTAGCTCTATAATACAGAATAACACAGAAAATATACTTAGCTCTATAAACTTGAATATAGTTCTGTAAGGCTGTCTCTCAAACTAAGGTTCCAGTTTGAATACAGGTTGTTAATTAAAAGGAGACACAGCACTAGCTAAATTATATCAGCTGAAAGACAAGGCAGGAAATGAGGGGGTGGGGGCAGTTTCAACACAGATGTAAGGAATGTGCAAATTATAAAAAATATATATACTGTTTTCTATAGATTTGCAGAGCAGTAAGACACAGATATCAAGCAGACAATTTAGCTCTATAATACAGAATAACACAGAAAATATACTTAGCTCTATAAACTTGAATATAGTTCTGTAAGGCTGTCTCTCAAACTAAGGTTCCAGTTTGAATACAGGTTGTTAATTAAAAGGAGACACAGCACTAGCTAAATTATATCAGCTGAAAGACAAGGCAGGAAATGAGGGGGTGGGGGCAGTTTCAACACAGATGTAAGGAATGTGCAAATTATAAAAAATATATATACTGTTTTCTATAGATTTGCAGAGCAGTAAGACACAGATATCAAGCAGACAATTTAGCTCTATAATACAGAATAACACAGAAAATATACTTAGCTCTATAAACTTGAATATAGTTCTGTAAGGCTGTCTCTCAAACTAAGGTTCCAGTTTGAATACAGGTTGTTAATTAAAAGGAGACACAGCACTAGCTAAATTATATCAGCTGAAAGACAAGGCAGGAAATGAGGGGGTGGGGGCAGTTTCAACACAGATGTAAGGAATGTGCAAATTATAAAAAATATATATACTGTTTTCTATAGATTTGCAGAGCAGTAAGACACAGATATCAAGCAGACAATTTAGCTCTATAATACAGAATAACACAGAAAATATACTTAGCTCTATAAACTTGAATATAGTTCTGTAAGGCTGTCTCTCAAACTAAGGTTCCAGTTTGAATACAGGTTGTTAATTAAAAGGAGACACAGCACTAGCTAAATTATATCAGCTGAAAGACAAGGCAGGAAATGAGGGGGTGGGGGCAGTTTCAACACAGATGTAAGGAATGTGCAAATTATAAAAAATATATATACTGTTTTCTATAGATTTGCAGAGCAGTAAGACACAGATATCAAGCAGACAATTTAGCTCTATAATACAGAATAACACAGAAAATATACTTAGCTCTATAAACTTGAATATAGTTCTGTAAGGCTGTCTCTCAAACTAAGGTTCCAGTTTGAATACAGGTTGTTAATTAAAAGGAGACACAGCACTAGCTAAATTATATCAGCTGAAAGACAAGGCAGGAAATGAGGGGGTGGGGGCAGTTTCAACACAGATGTAAGGAATGTGCAAATTATAAAAAATATATATACTGTTTTCTATAGATTTGCAGAGCAGTAAGACACAGATATCAAGCAGACAATTTAGCTCTATAATACAGAATAACACAGAAAATATACTTAGCTCTATAAACTTGAATATAGTTCTGTAAGGCTGTCTCTCAAACTAAGGTTCCAGTTTGAATACAGGTTGTTAATTAAAAGGAGACACAGCACTAGCTAAATTATATCAGCTGAAAGACAAGGCAGGAAATGAGGGGGTGGGGGCAGTTTCAACACAGATGTAAGGAATGTGCAAATTATAAAAAATATATATACTGTTTTCTATAGATTTGCAGAGCAGTAAGACACAGATATCAAGCAGACAATTTAGCTCTATAATACAGAATAACACAGAAAATATACTTAGCTCTATAAACTTGAATATAGTTCTGTAAGGCTGTCTCTCAAACTAAGGTTCCAGTTTGAATACAGGTTGTTAATTAAAAGGAGACACAGCACTAGCTAAATTATATCAGCTGAAAGACAAGGCAGGAAATGAGGGGGTGGGGGCAGTTTCAACACAGATGTAAGGAATGTGCAAATTATAAAAAATATATATACTGTTTTCTATAGATTTGCAGAGCAGTAAGACACAGATATCAAGCAGACAATTTAGCTCTATAATACAGAATAACACAGAAAATATACTTAGCTCTATAAACTTGAATATAGTTCTGTAAGGCTGTCTCTCAAACTAAGGTTCCAGTTTGAATACAGGTTGTTAATTAAAAGGAGACACAGCACTAGCTAAATTATATCAGCTGAAAGACAAGGCAGGAAATGAGGGGTGGGGGCAGTTTCAACACAGATGTAAGGAATGTGCAAATTATAAAAAATATATATACTGTTTTCTATAGATTTGCAGAGCAGTAAGACACAGATATCAAGCAGACAATTTAGCTCTATAATACAGAATAACACAGAAAATATACTTAGCTCTATAAACTTGAATATAGTTCTGTAAGGCTGTCTCTCAAACTAAGGTTCCAGTTTGAATACAGGTTGTTAATTAAAAGGAGACACAGCACTAGCTAAATTATATCAGCTGAAAGACAAGGCAGGAAATGAGGGGTGGTGGGGCAGTTTCAACACAGATGTAAGGAATGTGCAAATTATAAAAAATATATATACTGTTTTCTATAGATTTGCAGAGCAGTAAGACACAGATATCAAGCAGACAATTTAGCTCTATAATACAGAATAACACAGAAAATATACTTAGCTCTATAAACTTGAATATAGTTCTGTAAGGCTGTCTCTCAAACTAAGGTTCCAGTTTGAATACAGGTTGTTAATTAAAAGGAGACACAGCACTAGCTAAATTATATCAGCTGAAAGACAAGGCAGGAAATGAGGGGGTGGGGGCAGTTTCAACACAGATGTAAGGAATGTGCAAATTATAAAAAATATATATACTGTTTTCTATAGATTTGCAGAGCAGTAAGACACAGATATCAAGCAGACAATTTAGCTCTATAATACAGAATAACACAGAAAATATACTTAGCTCTATAAACTTGAATATAGTTCTGTAAGGCTGTCTCTCAAACTAAGGTTCCAGTTTGAATACAGGTTGTTAATTAAAAGGAGACACAGCACTAGCTAAATTATATCAGCTGAAAGACAAGGCAGGAAATGAGGGGGTGGGGCAGTTTCAACACAGATGTAAGGAATGTGCAAATTATAAAAAATATATATACTGTTTTCTATAGATTTGCAGAGCAGTAAGACACAGATATCAAGCAGACAATTTAGCTCTATAATACAGAATAACACAGAAAATATACTTAGCTCTATAAACTTGAATATAGTTCTGTAAGGCTGTCTCTCAAACTAAGGTTCCAGTTTGAATACAGGTTGTTAATTAAAAGGAGACACAGCACTAGCTAAATTATATCAGCTGAAAGACAAGGCAGGAAATGAGGGGGTGGGGCAGTTTCAACACAGATGTAAGGAATGTGCAAATTATAAAAAATATATATACTGTTTTCTATAGATTTGCAGAGCAGTAAGACACAGATATCAAGCAGACAATTTAGCTCTATAATACAGAATAACACAGAAAATATACTTAGCTCTATAAACTTGAATATAGTTCTGTAAGGCTGTCTCTCAAACTAAGGTTCCAGTTTGAATACAGGTTGTTAATTAAAAGGAGACACAGCACTAGCTAAATTATATCAGCTGAAAGACAAGGCAGGAAATGAGGGGGTGGGGGCAGTTTCAACACAGATGTAAGGAATGTGCAAATTATAAAAAATATATATACTGTTTTCTATAGATTTGCAGAGCAGTAAGACACAGATATCAAGCAGACAATTTAGCTCTATAATACAGAATAACACAGAAAATATACTTAGCTCTATAAACTTGAATATAGTTCTGTAAGGCTGTCTCTCAAACTAAGGTTCCAGTTTGAATACAGGTTGTTAATTAAAAGGAGACACAGCACTAGCTAAATTATATCAGCTGAAAGACAAGGCAGGAAATGAGGGGGTGGGGGCAGTTTCAACACAGATGTAAGGAATGTGCAAATTATAAAAAATATATATACTGTTTTCTATAGATTTGCAGAGCAGTAAGACACAGATATCAAGCAGACAATTTAGCTCTATAATACAGAATAACACAGAAAATATACTTAGCTCTATAAACTTGAATATAGTTCTGTAAGGCTGTCTCTCAAACTAAGGTTCCAGTTTGAATACAGGTTGTTAATTAAAAGGAGACACAGCACTAGCTAAATTATATCAGCTGAAAGACAAGGCAGGAAATGAGGGGGTGGGGACAGTTTCAACACAGATGTAAGGAATGTGCAAATTATAAAAAAATATATATACTGTTTTCTATAGATTTGCAGAGCAGTAAGACACAGATATCAAGCAGACAATTTAGCTCTATAATACAGAATAACACAGAAAATATACTTAGCTCTATAAACTTGAATATAGTTCTGTAAGGCTGTCTCTCAAACTAAGGTTCCAGTTTGAATACAGGTTGTTAATTAAAAGGAGACACAGCACTAGCTAAATTATATCAGCTGAAAGACAAGGCAGGAAATGAGGGGGTGGGGACAGTTTCAACACAGATGTAAGGAATGTGCAAATTATAAAAAATATATATACTGTTTTCTATAGATTTGCAGAGCAGTAAGACACAGATATCAAGCAGACAATTTAGCTCTATAATACAGAATAACACAGAAAATATACTTAGCTCTATAAACTTGAATATAGTTCTGTAAGGCTGTCTCTCAAACTAAGGTTCCAGTTTGAATACAGGTTGTTAATTAAAAGGAGACACAGCACTAGCTAAATTATATCAGCTGAAAGACAAGGCAGGAAATGAGGGGGGTGGGGGACAGTTTCAACACAGATGTAAGGAATGTGCAAATTATAAAAAATATATATACTGTTTTCTATAGATTTGCAGAGCAGTAAGACACAGATATCAAGCAGACAATTTAGCTCTATAATACAGAATAACACAGAAAATATACTTAGCTCTATAAACTTGAATATAGTTCTGTAAGGCTGTCTCTCAAACTAAGGTTCCAGTTTGAATACAGGTTGTTAATTAAAAGGAGACACAGCACTAGCTAAATTATATCAGCTGAAAGACAAGGCAGGAAATGAGGGGTGGGGGACAGTTTCAACACAGATGTAAGGAATGTGCAAATTATAAAAAATATATATACTGTTTTCTATAGATTTGCAGAGCAGTAAGACACAGATATCAAGCAGACAATTTAGCTCTATAATACAGAATAACACAGAAAATATACTTAGCTCTATAAACTTGAATATAGTTCTGTAAGGCTGTCTCTCAAACTAAGGTTCCAGTTTGAATACAGGTTGTTAATTAAAAGGAGACACAGCACTAGCTAAATTATATCAGCTGAAAGACAAGGCAGGAAATGAGGGGGTGGGGACAGTTTCAACACAGATGTAAGGAATGTGCAAATTATAAAAAATATATATACTGTTTTCTATAGATTTGCAGAGCAGTAAGACACAGATATCAAGCAGACAATTTAGCTCTATAATACAGAATAACACAGAAAATATACTTAGCTCTATAAACTTGAATATAGTTCTGTAAGGCTGTCTCTCAAACTAAGGTTCCAGTTTGAATACAGGTTGTTAATTAAAAGGAGACACAGCACTAGCTAAATTATATCAGCTGAAAGACAAGGCAGGAAATGAGGGGGTGGGGACAGTTTCAACACAGATGTAAGGAATGTGCAAATTATAAAAAATATATATACTGTTTTCTATAGATTTGCAGAGCAGTAAGACACAGATATCAAGCAGACAATTTAGCTCTATAATACAGAATAACACAGAAAATATACTTAGCTCTATAAACTTGAATATAGTTCTGTAAGGCTGTCTCTCAAACTAAGGTTCCAGTTTGAATACAGGTTGTTAATTAAAAGGAGACACAGCACTAGCTAAATTATATCAGCTGAAAGACAAGGCAGGAAATGAGGGGTGGGGGACAGTTTCAACACAGATGTAAGGAATGTGCAAATTATAAAAAATATATATACTGTTTTCTATAGATTTGCAGAGCAGTAAGACACAGATATCAAGCAGACAATTTAGCTCTATAATACAGAATAACACAGAAAATATACTTAGCTCTATAAACTTGAATATAGTTCTGTAAGGCTGTCTCTCAAACTAAGGTTCCAGTTTGAATACAGGTTGTTAATTAAAAGGAGACACAGCACTAGCTAAATTATATCAGCTGAAAGACAAGGCAGGAAATGAGGGGGGTGGGGGACAGTTTCAACACAGATGTAAGGAATGTGCAAATTATAAAAAATATATATACTGTTTTCTATAGATTTGCAGAGCAGTAAGACACAGATATCAAGCAGACAATTTAGCTCTATAATACAGAATAACACAGAAAATATACTTAGCTCTATAAACTTGAATATAGTTCTGTAAGGCTGTCTCTCAAACTAAGGTTCCAGTTTGAATACAGGTTGTTAATTAAAAGGAGACACAGCACTAGCTAAATTATATCAGCTGAAAGACAAGGCAGGAAATGAGGGGGTGGGGACAGTTTCAACACAGATGTAAGGAATGTGCAAATTATAAAAAATATATATACTGTTTTCTATAGATTTGCAGAGCAGTAAGACACAGATATCAAGCAGACAATTTAGCTCTATAATACAGAATAACACAGAAAATATACTTAGCTCTATAAACTTGAATATAGTTCTGTAAGGCTGTCTCTCAAACTAAGGTTCCAGTTTGAATACAGGTTGTTAATTAAAAGGAGACACAGCACTAGCTAAATTATATCAGCTGAAAGACAAGGCAGGAAATGAGGGGGTGGGGACAGTTTCAACACAGATGTAAGGAATGTGCAAATTATAAAAAATATATATACTGTTTTCTATAGATTTGCAGAGCAGTAAGACACAGATATCAAGCAGACAATTTAGCTCTATAATACAGAATAACACAGAAAATATACTTAGCTCTATAAACTTGAATATAGTTCTGTAAGGCTGTCTCTCAAACTAAGGTTCCAGTTTGAATACAGGTTGTTAATTAAAAGGAGACACAGCACTAGCTAAATTATATCAGCTGAAAGACAAGGCAGGAAATGAGGGGGGTGGGGGACAGTTTCAACACAGATGTAAGGAATGTGCAAATTATAAAAAATATATATACTGTTTTCTATAGATTTGCAGAGCAGTAAGACACAGATATCAAGCAGACAATTTAGCTCTATAATACAGAATAACACAGAAAATATACTTAGCTCTATAAACTTGAATATAGTTCTGTAAGGCTGTCTCTCAAACTAAGGTTCCAGTTTGAATACAGGTTGTTAATTAAAAGGAGACACAGCACTAGCTAAATTATATCAGCTGAAAGACAAGGCAGGAAATGAGGGGTGGGGGCAGTTTCAACACAGATGTAAGGAATGTGCAAATTATAAAAAAATATATATACTGTTTTCTATAGATTTGCAGAGCAGTAAGACACAGATATCAAGCAGACAATTTAGCTCTATAATACAGAATAACACAGAAAATATACTTAGCTCTATAAACTTGAATATAGTTCTGTAAGGCTGTCTCTCAAACTAAGGTTCCAGTTTGAATACAGGTTGTTAATTAAAAGGAGACACAGCACTAGCTAAATTATATCAGCTGAAAGACAAGGCAGGAAATGAGGGGGGTGGGGGACAGTTTCAACACAGATGTAAGGAATGTGCAAATTATAAAAAATATATATACTGTTTTCTATAGATTTGCAGAGCAGTAAGACACAGATATCAAGCAGACAATTTAGCTCTATAATACAGAATAACACAGAAAATATACTTAGCTCTATAAACTTGAATATAGTTCTGTAAGGCTGTCTCTCAAACTAAGGTTCCAGTTTGAATACAGGTTGTTAATTAAAAGGAGACACAGCACTAGCTAAATTATATCAGCTGAAAGACAAGGCAGGAAATGAGGGGGTGGGGCAGTTTCAACACAGATGTAAGGAATGTGCAAATTATAAAAAATATATATACTGTTTTCTATAGATTTGCAGAGCAGTAAGACACAGATATCAAGCAGACAATTTAGCTCTATAATACAGAATAACACAGAAAATATACTTAGCTCTATAAACTTGAATATAGTTCTGTAAGGCTGTCTCTCAAACTAAGGTTCCAGTTTGAATACAGGTTGTTAATTAAAAGGAGACACAGCACTAGCTAAATTATATCAGCTGAAAGACAAGGCAGGAAATGAGGGGGGTGGGGGGCAGTTTCAACACAGATGTAAGGAATGTGCAAATTATAAAAAATATATATACTGTTTTCTATAGATTTGCAGAGCAGTAAGACACAGATATCAAGCAGACAATTTAGCTCTATAATACAGAATAACACAGAAAATATACTTAGCTCTATAAACTTGAATATAGTTCTGTAAGGCTGTCTCTCAAACTAAGGTTCCAGTTTGAATACAGGTTGTTAATTAAAAGGAGACACAGCACTAGCTAAATTATATCAGCTGAAAGACAAGGCAGGAAATGAGGGGGTGGGGCAGTTTCAACACAGATGTAAGGAATGTGCAAATTATAAAAAATATATATACTGTTTTCTATAGATTTGCAGAGCAGTAAGACACAGATATCAAGCAGACAATTTAGCTCTATAATACAGAATAACACAGAAAATATACTTAGCTCTATAAACTTGAATATAGTTCTGTAAGGCTGTCTCTCAAACTAAGGTTCCAGTTTGAATACAGGTTGTTAATTAAAAGGAGACACAGCACTAGCTAAATTATATCAGCTGAAAGACAAGGCAGGAAATGAGGGGTGGGGGCAGTTTCAACACAGATGTAAGGAATGTGCAAATTATAAAAAATATATATACTGTTTTCTATAGATTTGCAGAGCAGTAAGACACAGATATCAAGCAGACAATTTAGCTCTATAATACAGAATAACACAGAAAATATACTTAGCTCTATAAACTTGAATATAGTTCTGTAAGGCTGTCTCTCAAACTAAGGTTCCAGTTTGAATACAGGTTGTTAATTAAAAGGAGACACAGCACTAGCTAAATTATATCAGCTGAAAGACAAGGCAGGAAATGAGGGGGTGGGGGCAGTTTCAACACAGATGTAAGGAATGTGCAAATTATAAAAAATATATATACTGTTTTCTATAGATTTGCAGAGCAGTAAGACACAGATATCAAGCAGACAATTTAGCTCTATAATACAGAATAACACAGAAAATATACTTAGCTCTATAAACTTGAATATAGTTCTGTAAGGCTGTCTCTCAAACTAAGGTTCCAGTTTGAATACAGGTTGTTAATTAAAAGGAGACACAGCACTAGCTAAATTATATCAGCTGAAAGACAAGGCAGGAAATGAGGGGGTGGGGCAGTTTCAACACAGATGTAAGGAATGTGCAAATTATAAAAAATATATATACTGTTTTCTATAGATTTGCAGAGCAGTAAGACACAGATATCAAGCAGACAATTTAGCTCTATAATACAGAATAACACAGAAAATATACTTAGCTCTATAAACTTGAATATAGTTCTGTAAGGCTGTCTCTCAAACTAAGGTTCCAGTTTGAATACAGGTTGTTAATTAAAAGGAGACACAGCACTAGCTAAATTATATCAGCTGAAAGACAAGGCAGGAAATGAGGGGGTGGGGGCAGTTTCAACACAGATGTAAGGAATGTGCAAATTATAAAAAATATATATACTGTTTTCTATAGATTTGCAGAGCAGTAAGACACAGATATCAAGCAGACAATTTAGCTCTATAATACAGAATAACACAGAAAATATACTTAGCTCTATAAACTTGAATATAGTTCTGTAAGGCTGTCTCTCAAACTAAGGTTCCAGTTTGAATACAGGTTGTTAATTAAAAGGAGACACAGCACTAGCTAAATTATATCAGCTGAAAGACAAGGCAGGAAATGAGGGGGTGGGGCAGTTTCAACACAGATGTAAGGAATGTGCAAATTATAAAAAATATATATACTGTTTTCTATAGATTTGCAGAGCAGTAAGACACAGATATCAAGCAGACAATTTAGCTCTATAATACAGAATAACACAGAAAATATACTTAGCTCTATAAACTTGAATATAGTTCTGTAAGGCTGTCTCTCAAACTAAGGTTCCAGTTTGAATACAGGTTGTTAATTAAAAGGAGACACAGCACTAGCTAAATTATATCAGCTGAAAGACAAGGCAGGAAATGAGGGGGTGGGGGCAGTTTCAACACAGATGTAAGGAATGTGCAAATTATAAAAAATATATATACTGTTTTCTATAGATTTGCAGAGCAGTAAGACACAGATATCAAGCAGACAATTTAGCTCTATAATACAGAATAACACAGAAAATATACTTAGCTCTATAAACTTGAATATAGTTCTGTAAGGCTGTCTCTCAAACTAAGGTTCCAGTTTGAATACAGGTTGTTAATTAAAAGGAGACACAGCACTAGCTAAATTATATCAGCTGAAAGACAAGGCAGGAAATGAGGGGTGGGGGCAGTTTCAACACAGATGTAAGGAATGTGCAAATTATAAAAAATATATATACTGTTTTCTATAGATTTGCAGAGCAGTAAGACACAGATATCAAGCAGACAATTTAGCTCTATAATACAGAATAACACAGAAAATATACTTAGCTCTATAAACTTGAATATAGTTCTGTAAGGCTGTCTCTCAAACTAAGGTTCCAGTTTGAATACAGGTTGTTAATTAAAAGGAGACACAGCACTAGCTAAATTATATCAGCTGAAAGACAAGGCAGGAAATGAGGGGGTGGGGCAGTTTCAACACAGATGTAAGGAATGTGCAAATTATAAAAAATATATATACTGTTTTCTATAGATTTGCAGAGCAGTAAGACACAGATATCAAGCAGACAATTTAGCTCTATAATACAGAATAACACAGAAAATATACTTAGCTCTATAAACTTGAATATAGTTCTGTAAGGCTGTCTCTCAAACTAAGGTTCCAGTTTGAATACAGGTTGTTAATTAAAAGGAGACACAGCACTAGCTAAATTATATCAGCTGAAAGACAAGGCAGGAAATGAGGGGGTGGGGCAGTTTCAACACAGATGTAAGGAATGTGCAAATTATAAAAAATATATATACTGTTTTCTATAGATTTGCAGAGCAGTAAGACACAGATATCAAGCAGACAATTTAGCTCTATAATACAGAATAACACAGAAAATATACTTAGCTCTATAAACTTGAATATAGTTCTGTAAGGCTGTCTCTCAAACTAAGGTTCCAGTTTGAATACAGGTTGTTAATTAAAAGGAGACACAGCACTAGCTAAATTATATCAGCTGAAAGACAAGGCAGGAAATGAGGGGGGGGGGCAGTTTCAACACAGATGTAAGGAATGTGCAAATTATAAAAAATATATATACTGTTTTCTATAGATTTGCAGAGCAGTAAGACACAGATATCAAGCAGACAATTTAGCTCTATAATACAGAATAACACAGAAAATATACTTAGCTCTATAAACTTGAATATAGTTCTGTAAGGCTGTCTCTCAAACTAAGGTTCCAGTTTGAATACAGGTTGTTAATTAAAAGGAGACACAGCACTAGCTAAATTATATCAGCTGAAAGACAAGGCAGGAAATGAGGGGTGGGGGCAGTTTCAACACAGATGTAAGGAATGTGCAAATTATAAAAAATATATATACTGTTTTCTATAGATTTGCAGAGCAGTAAGACACAGATATCAAGCAGACAATTTAGCTCTATAATACAGAATAACACAGAAAATATACTTAGCTCTATAAACTTGAATATAGTTCTGTAAGGCTGTCTCTCAAACTAAGGTTCCAGTTTGAATACAGGTTGTTAATTAAAAGGAGACACAGCACTAGCTAAATTATATCAGCTGAAAGACAAGGCAGGAAATGAGGGGGGGGGCAGTTTCAACACAGATGTAAGGAATGTGCAAATTATAAAAAATATATATACTGTTTTCTATAGATTTGCAGAGCAGTAAGACACAGATATCAAGCAGACAATTTAGCTCTATAATACAGAATAACACAGAAAATATACTTAGCTCTATAAACTTGAATATAGTTCTGTAAGGCTGTCTCTCAAACTAAGGTTCCAGTTTGAATACAGGTTGTTAATTAAAAGGAGACACAGCACTAGCTAAATTATATCAGCTGAAAGACAAGGCAGGAAATGAGGGGGTGGGGCAGTTTCAACACAGATGTAAGGAATGTGCAAATTATAAAAAATATATATACTGTTTTCTATAGATTTGCAGAGCAGTAAGACACAGATATCAAGCAGACAATTTAGCTCTATAATACAGAATAACACAGAAAATATACTTAGCTCTATAAACTTGAATATAGTTCTGTAAGGTTGTCTCTCAAACTAAGGTTCCAGTTTGAATACAGGTTGTTAATTTGTGTAGGGTTTGCAGATGCCTTGTAAGCCAGGCATATATCCCCCCTCAGCAACCTATAGGAGACTTAGTAGAGGGAAAGGGCTTTAAGGCACTCTGCATAAGGCAAGTTGGTTACGCCTTGTATTCTTTTTGTAAGCAACCTCTGAGGTCACTGTAGTTGCTGCATATGCCTGGTCAGTTACATATCAAAGGGAGCATTGTACTCTATGATTAGTCTGATAAGGATGGAATATAGTGAGATAGTGACCTCTTTGGACATAGATGCCATGCCCTTACATATAAGTTGTGCAACATAAAAGGATTTCCTCACCACTGTGGCACATGGTTATCGAAGATAAGGCTACTGTCTACATGCATACCCAGATCTCTGACCAGTTGCTTGACTCTTAGAGGCGTATTATCAACATGGTAATTAGCTGGGATGGTTGACTTCCCAATGGGTACAATTATGCATTTCTTAGCATTGAGTTTAAGGCCATGGCTTTGGCACCATTTATTAGTCAAAGACAGAACTTCTAGAAGAATGCTAGTGTCTGCAGAAGAGTTGATGATAACTCCCAGCTTGTAATCATCTGCAAACTTAGCCATAAACCTTCAGCATTTGCTTCCATTTCAGAAAAATAGATGCTAAAAAGGAGTGGGCCCAGTAAAGAGCCCTGGCAGACTCCTCCACTAGTGACTGGCCTCTTGGTGGAGGTGGCCACACGTATTTTGACCTCCTGGGTCCTATCAGTGAGCCAGCTGGCTATCCAGCGGGTGATAAACTGGTTTATATCTAAACTAGTGAGCTTGTCTATAATGCCTGAGTGGGGTATTCAAAAGCCTTGGCCAGGTTGAGGTAAGCTGTGTGCATAGTCTTACCCTCATCCAATGCATTGGTGATCCTCTCAAAAAAGTCAACCAGGTTTAATAGGCATGGCCTTCCTTTAACAAAGCCAAACTGCGATGGGTCCAGCACTTGCAGGTTACCAGTATCTTCATTTATAACGTTCATGATGATTCTTTCCATGGTCTTACATATGAGGCTGGTAAGACTTATGGGTTTGTAGTTACCTGGATCAGTGGTCTGGGCCTCCTTGTGCCATCTTCCATTCCTTAGGCACAAAACCTGACTGAAGGCTCCAGGTGAAAAGTGATTTAAGTGGACCCGAGAAATCATGTTTCATGCTATTTCATATTACACATCCTAGGATGGTATCTGGACCCATCAATGCAGTGGTCTTGGAAAGTGCATTGATGAGCTGTTCCCTAATAATGGTTGGGGGCATTGTACGAGGAGAAATTTAAGCTGAACCTTGTAGCCAAAAGGTAGGCAGTGGCCTCTGGTTTCTCCTTTTTTGTTAATTTCTCCAAGTCTTTTGGGTTTCTAATACCATGACAGGAATGGACTCCATTCCTAAGTCAAAGTATGATTAAAATTCATGAAATTAGTATTGTTTCAATCTTTGATGTCAGCCAGAAGTGCTCTTCACAGTACCCACAATGTACCCAGTAATGACTCCTCCTGCAATTCGTATGGGGTTACATGTGTTGGTAATATATCCAAATATGATTGTAGATTGTTTTTATTAAGACCTGTTACTCCTACTACTATTGGAACTGTCTGGGTATCTTTCTTCCCCATTGCACTCATTTCTGCCTGCAGATCCTGATATTTTATGACTTTGTCTTTGCCTCATGTTCAGTGTGGGGGATACCATTTACAATAAGTTCTGCGCATTGTTTTGTATTTCCCCTGAATTACGAAAATAGCTGTAGAAAGATTTGTGGTTGTCATTTGCCTGAGAAGCTATTTTTTCTTCAAACGTTGCCTTCGAAATATTAATTAACCCTCTTAGCTGTTTGTTTATATTGGTCAGGGAGTTTTAGTATAAATTACTTTGCTCCTGCTACACTTGGTCAAGATTTTTTTTCTTTTGTTGTATAACTGATTGATATTGTGATTCCACCTAGGTGGTTTTCCTTTTGAGTTTGTCTTATTCTTAATATGAATGGGCACAGCTTGCACTATGCAGCTGTCAATACACAGTACAGAGATTTTGTAAATAGCTCAGCATATGCTATGGTGTTTACTGGATTTGGGGGTGCTTAGAATTTAGCCAAGGTTTTCCTTAGTTGAGACAGATTAGCCTTGAAATAGTTTGTTAAGGTTATTGGTTTCACTAGATTGACAGACTGAATTTTTATTTCAAGTAATACTGCCTTATGGTTAGATATGACAATTGAAGACATTACATTGGATGAGGAATATCACCATTTCCATGTTCTTGAGTAGAAGATTGAGGATGTTTTGTACCCCTGGTAGGGAATGGGCTAACTTTTCCACGGTGTTGGTATTAACAAAAATTAGAAATGACAAGGCTTGTACTTTAGATGTGGTGTAGAATTCCCAATCTATAGAGGAGTAGTTGAGATCTCCCATGAATATCATATTGGGTTGAATGGTATGCCAGTCTAGTGCAATGAGATAGGTAGCATGGGTTTCCTGGGACATGGGGAGGATTCTATAGGTTGCAAGGATATGGTATGAGATCATGTTTATGGTGAGGTGCACATGTATAAATTTCAGTGGGTCATGCTCTTTAACTAGCCTGGAAATGAGGTTGTTTTTAATACAGACTGAGACTCCTCCACCTTTAGGTCCCTCCTGTGCTGCAGCTGGTCTAAAGGTATGAAAGGCATTATAACCTTGCATTGCTGGGTTACTGTCTGTGACTATAAACCATGTCTCTGTTACTACAGAGATATCTACACTCTCCAGGTGGGGGAAGGCTTGCAAGGAGTGGAGTTTCTTGTTAAGACTTCTAGCATTGAACAGTCCCACCTTCAGATATTCCTTCATAGGTTCAGTTAAGTCAGTAGGTTTATCAGTTTGGCATTCCTTAAAAAAGGGCACTATGGGGATGGAAAAAGTATTTGCCAATAACCAATAGCCTAGAGGGGATAAGTGCAGACTATCCCTGGCAAAGCAGTGTGGTCTGTTAATCATGTCCGCCAAGGTCATCAGATATTGTGGTCTCCTGGATTCACACAAGAAGCTAAGCCAATTTTTAAAATCAATCATTTTCTGTTGGCGACGTGGCATCATCCTTGGAGATGGTAGTGTGCTGCTCAGTGCTAGGCTCATACCTGCCTGAGACACATAATCAGTGAGCTTGATCATGTCTCACTTCATATAGTCAAGGGAGGTACATCTCAGGTCATTAACACCCACATGGACTATGACAGAGACATCTCAGGTCATTAACACCCACATGGACTATGACAGAGTCATACTGGTACCTGTGGTTCAATGACCTGAGTGCATGTGTGACTTGATGGATCCTAGCCCTGGAAAGGCAGCTAACTGGGACTCTCTCCTTACTCAGTTGGGGTGATGGGTACATCAGTATGCCTCACTAAAGAATCACCAAAGACCTGGAAATTTGACTGTGTGCTGATTTGCCTTAAGGGCTTAGCAGTAGAGGCACTGGATACAGTGCTACTATGTGTAGTTGTGGGTGATGTTTTAACAGAGTGTTTACATGATGACCATTTCTTTAATTATACGGTGCAGAAGGTCTTAGTATTTTATGAAGGTTACCTGTAAGTGTTTCAACATAAGTAGTTTTATGTGTAGGGTCTTTACCCTCTGCAATAGGCATGATGCAATTGTCACTGACAACCTCTATAAGATTAGTTTTGGTTGTATGAGAGAGTTTTACCTCTAGCATTAAAGTATATTTTACACCTCTTGTATACTTTATCTGTTTTATTAAGAATAACCAGGTTTTTGGTGTACATGAAGCAATTGCTATAATGGCTCAGAATACCCATCTCAACCAGACATGCCACAGAGAGAGTTGAGAAGTGCATATCCATGGCTACTGATCTACTAAGGAGGAGTGAGGGAAATTTAAATATTAAATAAGTCAATAAGACATAGCTATGTGCAAAGTAGATGCTCTAGTAGTTAAACAATCTTTCTAGACAGTAATACCCCATAGACCATTAACCTTCCTAATGTAAAATAACTGATTTGGAGCCCCAATGCTTAAATCAGAATAAAGAGACTTAAAATAGTCACAATAAGCCTTCACCAGCACTTTTCACCTCAGAAGTGGGGGTATCCTCTCCTGCCACAGGGGTATAGATCACAAACCTTTCTAATGTAAAATAACTGATTTAGAGCCTAAATGCTTAAATCGGAACAAAGACACTTAGAATAACAGACACAATAAGCCTTTATCAGCAATTCCCAGCTCAGAAGGTGTAGACTCTCCTCTCCTGCCACAAGAGTGTAGACCACAAACCTTCCTAATGTAGAATAACAGGTTTGGAGCTCATGCTTAATTCAGAACAAATACACTTAGAATAATAGGCACAATAAGAGTTTACCAGCAATTCCCAATTCAGAAGGGTGGAGACTACCCTCTTCTCTGACAAGAGTGTAGACTACAAACTTTCTTAATGTAAAATAACTGGCTTGGAGCCCAAGCACTTAAACTAGAACTTATGCACTTTTAGAATAGCAGACACAATAAGCCTTCAACCAGAAATTCCCAACTCAGAAGGGTGTAAGCTACCTCTCCTGCCACAAGAGTTTAGACCAAAAACCTTCCTTATGTAGGATAACTAGTTTGAAGCCCAAGTATTTAATTAAAATTGTGAGGTTTAGAATAAGTTACAATGTAATCAGGCTACTAACAAACAATAATAAATATAGCAGACTAATGCAACTGAGCACTTTAAGAAGATGCAGTAAAAAATAAAGTAGGAAGAAACACAAATGAGTAAAACCAATGGAATAAAATGCATTTTTTTCTATTAAGTGGGAAGGGGGAACAAAGATAATTCAAGTTTAAGAGACTAAGGGGAGGGCCTTACCAGCTGATCTCTCAGTCCTCAGTATAATGGGCTGATGAGATGGGACTGGGAGGAGTGTCCAAAATCAGATTTATAGTAGGGGCAGGCAACTCAAAAGCCACCAGCTTTAAAAGTACAACAACAAAGAGGTGGGTTGGAGGTGAGGGTAGCAAGTCAAACAAGCACTACAGCTAAATAAAGATGCCACTAAATATTTGGTAGTTAAATGAGGAATGCTATTTCTTAGCTCCTCCCACTAGCTAGCTGGATGTTATTCACTATCTGCAGAAATAATTAATTTCTAATTGAGCCTAGCCAAAAAAAGACTTAAAACAAAACAAAATGCAATATAAGAAAAAGATCGGAAAATAGAAGTAACCAAATCCTAAATGAATAATTTCAATTAAAAATCAAATGAAGAGAGAGATCAGCAGTAGTACATATAGAAATAAGTAGTTTGGCTTACAACAAAGCCTGACTCATCGAACCTGTTTCACTAAATGGGATTAAAAAGACTATCTTGGATGAAGTAAGAATAGACTCTGAAACCTCCATCCAGGGAACTCCTCCCATATAATCTTAAATGTTATCAACCTACTCTTAGGGTAAGTTAAACTATTTCTGCAATCAAACCTGTTTAATGGAATGTACTCAGCTAGCAGAGTTTCATTGTAAAGCAAAGTACAGCCAAATGGAAATCATACAGTGTGATGTAAGTCATCATGTACTTTCAATAGTTAAGAGCTTAAGTCTAAAAAGTGCATATGAAGTTCAAATAATTTATATAGAAAAGGCAGGTCCTATAGACAGTTTTAAATAAATAAATACATATATACATACATACGTACATACATAGATAAATAAATAAATACATTTTATTTTTATTTATTTTATTTGACATCTGTTTACTGGAAAAGAATGACTGGAATAATGTTCCATTTTCATCAGCATCCCAGGGAGAAAAGCTTCACATTGACATAAGATGTTTACAGTTAAATAAGAAAATTATTACAAAAGCTAATGCATTAGAGCATATTAACTAAGTAAAAAAAAAATCACAATTTTAGCTCATACAGTGTGCACTTGTACATATAGACTTAACTATTTGGACAGAGATAAGAAGTTGAAAAAAGAATATTGCCAATAATTAAGGAATTCACATGTTCAGTTACAGTTTACAGAGGTAACATTA
The DNA here is from genome assembly GCF_019279795.1 of Protopterus annectens. Classification (NCBI taxonomy): domain Eukaryota; kingdom Metazoa; phylum Chordata; order Ceratodontiformes; family Protopteridae; genus Protopterus; species Protopterus annectens. Next base: position 395,078,331 of record NC_056738.1, on the reverse strand, counting down.
TACACACTGAGTACATACTTTGGAACAGGTATGACTAGATTATATAGCCTGAGCAAAATCATTTTGTCCTTTATCTAAGCAATAGACTGACTATGTTCAGACTTAGTAAGAAGTATGCCAGTTGGGGGCAGGTTGGAGAGACTAATTCATTCTGGTGTAGTGCAGGAGCAGAGCCCGGTCTTATTTAGGTGGTCTTTTAGTAGGTGTATGTAGCTGAAGAGGTTACAGGTAGATCTAATTTGCAGAGGAATAGCATTCCATTTTTTAGCAACTGAGTATGAGTAGAACCTTTGGCTAGAGGATTTGTGATATTTATATATTCTTAGAAAGAAGATTTTCTTTATTAGCTCAAAGTGGTCTATTAGGGTGGTAGGTATGGTAACTGCATACTCCACACAAACACACTAAAACTAAAAGAAGGGCAGATTTAAGTCTAATTTAAGCAGAAACAGCACAGAATTGTGCATATTCACAAGTATGAACTAGTTGCAAAAGTTGCGTACAAACATTCTTAGAAAAAGGCAACACTGTCAAACAAAATTATTTGCTAACCAGCTGGAAAAGTAATTTTTAACACGGGATATAGCTGATTGTTGATTGAGTTTTACTACTTAGAAGCGCATTACTGTTATCTGAATTGCAGTTGAATACTCATTCGTGTATTTGAGAACAAGCAGACTTGAATACACTGCCTTCATCTCCAAATGCACTTTCTCTGAGTTTCTGAGACCTGAGTGGCAGGGACCCCTTACTGGGGTGGAGCTCTGTTTCACCATTTCTTCTTGTAGCACAAGCAGTTGTGTGAATGTGCAGCTGGCAGTGACTATATGAAACTCAAGCCAGTAGTACTCAGTCTGTTATAACAGATCCCCAATAAAGCAGCTAATGCAGTTATGCTGAAAATGTAAATTATGTACAGTTACAAAATTAGAAGTCAGCAAAATGGAAATAAATAATTTGCATATCCTTGCAATGATCTGACTGCCCTAAATAAAAAGAATTCTGTAGATCTTAATCTTGTAAGTGAGCACATAGTAGTCACTGTTTTAAACAAAAAAGAACCCCCAAAAATGTAGTTGCAGCACACAAGTATTTCCTCAGAATATGCATCTTCATCTACAGATAAATGCAGTTGCAGGGGTGAAATATTACTTTCAACCACATCTGAAGAAAGAAGAGGTTAATCGATAAAGAAAACTGGAGGTAGCCATTGTATTAGGAGGTGTGCAAAATTAAGCAACAAAAGAAGAGAAACTCCTCATCAAAGTGGTCAGAGCCATGTTTGACCACAATAGTATGAGCAGAGATAGTGCTCTTATTTTTATAGTCCTTCTAGGAGCTAAGTATTGCCAAACTGACAGTTTTTGCAGAGGTTTTAGTCTTGTCTATGATGACAGTGACTGGGGATTTGGTGATTAGCACTGGACAAAGGAGGGCTAGTGGGTGGTTATGGAACAAGTCCCTTTGATGACTCTTGGGTGAGATTCCAGTCATACTTATATGGACTTCCAAAGAAGATTGGGGGTAGTTCTAGGAATGCTGTAGTATGTTAGGGGGGCAGACAGAGAGTATTGTAAAGTTAATGCCTTAACTCGCATGCAGTGTTGCAGGGTGGGGGGGGGTTGAAGTAGTTCTAAGAACATTGTAGTATGTTGGGGGACAGAGGGATATGTGTAAGGGTAATGCCTTACCTCACATACTCTGTTGTGGGGTTGGGTGGGGGTTAGTTTTAGGAACACTGTAGTATGTTAAGGGGGTCAGATAGAGAGTAATGTAAGGGTAATGCCTTAACTCACATGCTCTGTTGTGGGGGGGGGGTACTGCATCCTGCACGCAAACACACACAGGACTGACTCTTTTCTGGCCTTCTGTCAGTGCAGTATCTCCATTACATGCTTTAAAATATTCTGCCTAGCTCTAACCATCATGCAACATATACCAATGGTTGAAATGGACACATTCCTGAGAAAGGGAGCGCCTGCACTCAGACACACTGAGAGGTTGGTCCATAGTGCATAGATCTTCTAGAGCTCAAGATGTATGTTGAAGCACAGGGGAATCAGGAGAATAGAACTGACTGACTGGCTATGGCCAAGTCCAAGAATCTGCAATTCAGTATGTGATGGTGAAAAGATGGCTGAGGAGGAGAATAAAGAATATTAAGCTGAAAAATAAATGCTAGATCATTTTAGCATATCTGTACAGGTGAATCTAGTAAATCTAGTCCACATACATGTTCATAGTAAAATTGCAGTGGTATAACTCCTATTAAATATAATCTGGCAACAGAGCAAAATAGCAAAATAAAACGATTGAGGCCAATATGCAATGCTAGTTAAATAATACATTACAATGTATAATTGTTTTGCAAGTACTTGTGTGTGGGGGAGGGACCATTGAACCAATGAGATTAAAAATCCTACAGGGAGATAAGACAGCTGGAGAGGTACCATGGAGCAGAGAGTATTGCTGTACTATGGAACAACTCGTAGAGCAACAACTTCTGAACTTGAAATGTCCAAACCTTTCAAATATAGCCACTTTTAACTGCTATTATAGATGTTCACCATAATTTAAAATAAGTCAGGAAATACTTTTGAATGTTTTGGTCAGGTATATTGAGCAAGGTACTGCAAATTAAGGATCCCCTGAAATTATTTAGCAATTCTCTATGCATGAAAACGAATATTCAGCCAAGTTCAAATATGCAGCACTTACACATTTATGAAAAACTCCGCCATCTTGTTTTGCCTTATTAGCATACACATAGATGCTTATTTTAATAATGCCTCTCACGCTCATTATCATGTCATTATGCATCCATTAGCATATTCAGCGCTAGACAATGATGCTCAGCATGGCTGTATCTTGCAACCTGTTTTCCTGAATAACACATAGCCTGCACATGGCTGCGTGTCACGCAAATTCACTTAGCATGATCCAACAGTATTTTATAAATGAGGGCCCAAAGTTATCAAGATCTAATAGACTTCATTTGCTGTAGGTTCTTTTTGTAAAAAAGAAATATAAATGAAAAATAAATGTTCTTTTGTTAAAAGACTATTGCATTTAATCAGTTACAAATATATACTTTAAAGAAAGAAGGAAAACTGATCAAAGTTGGACCAGTTATGACCCTTAAACACTAAATGGCATTACAGTCTGCTTACTGCATTTTGATTTTTGCAAGTACTCCTGGCAGCTTAGGTAATTCCAAACACACTATAGCACATAGCCTAACATTAGCATGACATATATGTGAGCAAATACTCTCAAAGCTAAGGATGGCTTTGGGGCAGTTCTGCAAACATTATGCAACTTATCTGATATAGCGAAATGTTAAAATGCAGAAGGTAAAATATAACATTAGCAGGTTTCTAAAATTTCTATTTAGACATTGCTGCCATGTTTTTGTGGTTTCTCTTTAATGCAAATTGTAGCATAGTTCATCTGTTTCAAAGAGCTCTATTTGCATCGGGCTATAAATAAATGGCTTTGTTCTTTACAAAAAGATAAGGCACATTTATCAGTTTATATACTCTAAATCTTTAACTAGTGGTTATGAACGCTGTCTTCATACACACAGCAAAAAACACTGTCCTGGTTTTATACTGCCTTCCTGAGCTGTCCTTTTACAGAGTGCTACAATCCAGTCATCACATCACTTCACGGTGGTGGTGGTGGGGGGGGGGGGGGTTATTAACACCAGCACATGCACACACAGTAGTCTGATGTCATAATGAGTGTCACATGGCATGATGAGACAGCTGTCTGCTAAGCAGCACAATGGCAGTATCTGCAGTGCTGATGGATAAAAACTCTAAAAGTGTGCCGACTCACAAAGCATAACAATAAGTGAGGTTTTGTCTTTTGTGGTGAGAAATACAATGTGTTGGCAGTTTGAAACTGAGAATGTATTTCTAAAATGGCTTAGGATAAGCTGTCTTTTGTTTAGATGGAATTCTATGAACTTAATACCTTTAAAAGGTCTCTAGTATAGTAAATTAATTCTGGGTACTGCACAGAATTTTAACTCCATGCTGACAGCTGAAGTAAAGTAGAGTGTACGATGTTTCTGCTGAAAGTTTTGAGGTTAGTTTTCTTCTATGGGATAATCTAAATGTGATGTGCCTGCAGTTGTATTTGTGTACACACACTCACACACAAATGGAGAAAGAGAGAGAGCTTGTCAGAGCATCTGATACACTATTGACAGACACATTCATTGGGAGCCAATACATCAAAATGTATATTAACTTTTGGTCTGTCAAAATGCCTAAAATTGCACTTCCACTCCATAGCAACTTTAAATCTACTAACTCCTCTCCAGGACTGCACAATAGTGCAGGTAAGGGGAAATCTCTCTTACTCAATTGTTCAGTGATCATTTATAATGACACCTGCCACAAAAAAGCCTCAACTACCCCAGAAACACAATACATACACTATTTCCTAATACCTCTTTACCCCTAAATCCTATAACACTGCAGATTTACTGTTAAGTAAAAAACACCACTTAATGAAAAGCTGTCTCAATAGTTTGCAACAATTAGCAGCAGAGTAAAGTTCTAACAGCTTTTAAAAGGTGTTTTATCTTCTGATGCTGTTCTTTCCTGACTGACACTGCCCGCTGTTAGTCCCTTGCGTGTGACCCGATCTTAACAGCACTTAGTGCATCTATAACAAGCTTTTGTTAAGCATCCCTTAGTGCTTTCAAGCTTAGGTCTCACAATAGGGAAGTGCTTAACAAATTCATCTTTTTCCAGATTTTGGAGTGTAATTGTGATACTGGAAGAGAGGGAGGAAGGAAGGAAGCTACAGATCAACACAATGCCATTCACAAGGTTATTCCAGTTAGTCTGATTATAAAGACTTCTGTTGTATACTAGCAGAAAATATATTTGTAACTTTATCTAATTGACCTCTTCACACCTTGCAACCTCTATGATACAGGCAAAACAGTATGAATTTGGCCATTCATTTTAGCCTTGCTCTGCCTAGATTTATGGTGCTCCTTATAAAGCCAGACATATTTATGGGTAGATACTTTATTAAATACATAAACAAAGTCTATAGAAATATTCACTACAACTTACAATACAGGGCCTAGTATATATAGAAAGTGTTCTTCTTTCTGACCCTCTGCTATGATTTTTAAAAGCCAATGCTATAATTATTAATACTTGGAGGTTGAGAGGTATGACCCCCCCCCCCCCGACTCCATTTTGTCTAGTCAGACCTTCTAAACAGAAGAAAAGCATGTTTTGGTAGGCAGATATTGTTTTTCATTCATAATCACTGATTGCTGTACTTCAAGGCATAAAATTGTAGAGTCCAGGCTTCTAATGACACCTCTACCTCTGTTGGATCTGGTAACAGTTTTTTTAGAAACATGAAACGATTGAAAGATTAAAACTCCTGCTTGCCTATTCAGACTGTCATTTCTTTCTTCCTTTCTTCCCCTAGTGTTATGCCAGCACTATGTAAAGACTGAGAATCATCTGTGACTGTCTCACGCACTATTAAGGTTACACTATTTCCTATACTTTCTTATGATGCTGTTCAATGCATTCTATATGGTTTTCATGAAGAAGGCCTTTGTCATGTTTCTTCATCATTTATGCCATTTCAGATGCATATGATAACACTTCAGACTTGAACGCCTTTTTTCCAATGTTTCCTTTTTCATCAGAGTTTGACTCAAAGGTTTTATTGTGTTTGTATGAAATTGACTTATTCTATTTGCTGCTCTCTGTTATTCCTGGACTGCCTCTACGTTTGTAGTTCCTTATGAGGTATACATAGTAAATAGTCCACATTTCAAGCTAAGATATAACCACCTCCATTTTATCTGCAGGTAGTTCCCTTCTTTGAACACAATATTATTTCAACAGGTTTTAATACTGCCTTCTCAATATTTTGAGGTTATCTAATATCTTTTTCTAAGTAAGTTTTAATTGCATGCACACTTTTCTTCACTTCTCAGTGCGATGGTGTTTTGGAACTCAACTTTTGAACACTCCTCAGATCTCTTCTTAGTTCCCACCAAAGAATGCTTCCCACCTTGCATGTCTTTGTGCTAGCAATAATAACATAGTTTCTGTTCAGGTACTAAGGAATATTAAAAACATTAGAGGTCTGGCATCACTACTCACGTATTCGGAATATGTTGGTTACTTTACCCTCTTCAGACTGAACTCCATTCACCACCACAATCTGTTTATTTCTGAACTAATTTCTAATCCAGCTGGCAACCTTAAACCCACGTTAAAGCAATGTGGTTTGGCTCTTTACAATGATTAAAAAGGTTATAGCACCTGACATGGCCAGAAATCAGCTTATTTAGCATGTTGGAATATTTAAATGCTTTGATATTCATTTGATATGTCCGAATAGGAATTAAAATATGTTAGAAATACCTCTCTCACATATCTGTATTACCTTCTTCTTAAATAGATGTCATGCTGGTGTGGTTATTAGTAATGTTACTTTGCAGCTGGGTGGTGTAGTGTTTGAAACTTGCCTAAGGTACATGTTCATCATTGTTTGTTTGTAAGAGGACCCACACTTAACTAATCATGTGTTCAAACAGGTCAACTTTTCTTAGGGTCCAGTGTTCACCTGCTACTATGCCAAAGTTTCTTCTACCACAGGTTGCCTTAAGCTGTGATGTGCATTTATATCTTATCTTTTCTTCTGTCTTGAGTGGCCCTGGACAGTGACTGTGTATACAAAAACAAAATTCTAAAGTAGACATCTTCCATATACAGACTGCAGGGGCCACTTCCTACAAACATATATTAGAGCTTGGGAGGCAGCACTAATCCCGACCGAAAGCACTCTAAACAAGGACTGAGATATGAGCTTAGAAGTCTTGAAATGCAGATTGCTGAGTCTATGCTGGAACTAGCCTGGAAATATTATATGTTTTCACATAATAAAATGTGGGTAGAGTTCATTAGGATGAGATAGCAATTGTAGTACAATACCTGATACTGAAAAATTATTACTATACTCAGCACTGAAATTAATGAGTTGATTTCTGTAGTCCATGGTTTGATTCCCTCAGCTTGCATTTGCCTGCTGTGTGACTCTGAGCTAGTCACTTAACCAGACAGTGGTCCAGATCAGAATATAGGCTTAAAAATGTTCACATGGATCAGTGAGATAGAGTTAAAAATACAACTAAATAAATAAATGACAAATAGAAATGGTATTATGAAGAATGGGACAGACAGTGATAGATGGTTTTATTCCCTCAGTCTTCATTTGCCTACTGTGTGACCTTGAGCAAGTCACTTAACCAAACATGCTTTGGGGCAATAGGGAATTTGAGCTATGCTGATTAATGGTCTCATGGACTGCACTTTGGGTAATTACATATGAATCTATGAAGTTCTGACCTGTCCCTGGTTGCATGTGTAGGGTTGTTTATGGAGTTTAAAGAACTAGAAATTAATGGAATTGTCATGAATATAGACAGGGTTTTTGGAACTGTATACCAGCTTCCAGAATGTAGCCCCTCCTGAGTAAGTATAGCCTCCCCAAAATCCATACTGTGTGTATTTTTGAACACTATACCTTTTCACAACTGAAATAAGTGAAAAAAGACCCTCGGCTAACTAGACAGTCTAAAAATATATATATAACTATCCACCCATGAATGCATCTAAGTCACATTCCAAATTCTATAGTGACCCTGTGAAAAGTGAGCTGGTGTTGTCAGTGGAATTTAATAGGCACATGGCTGGCCCTATTCCAGTCCAAGGAGACCTAGGCAGTTACCTAGGGTCCAGTAGTCTCAAAGATCCATATAAATGTTACAAAAAAAAAAAAGACTCAACTTGCATCTGTGATCAGCTGGTCTCTTTCACTGACTCTACATTTGGGCCAATGAGAATGAGGCTTCACAATCATAGTATGGCATTTTCAGTTTGCTAGCATTTCACTGAAACTATTGTGACTGTGAATTAGTGTTAGAGTTTACTGACCAACTTTTGAATTTGATTTTACATAGCCAATATTGTGTGGAATTACTTTACTGCTGCTATGCCATGACTTTGATTTTATACTCTGTGAAATTAGTGTCTTTGCTGTTTGGATTCAGAAATGAGTTTGTGTGTGTGTGTGTGTGTGTGTGTGTGTGTGTGTGTGTGTGTGTGTGTGTGTTTAGTCACTGCATCTCAATGTAGTTATGGTATAAAGGAAGGAATCAATTGTAGTAAACAGCATCATATGCACAATTTTCTTTGGGTATGTTCTTGGTTTCCTTCTTTTGTTGGGTGTTGATTGTGTTTATTATATTGCTGTGAATAAGGTGGGTAGCATGAAAGCTATATGTTTAGTATTAAAATATTAACTATTAATGCATTTTTAATTTAAGGCACACAGGTATGAAATTAACTGCGTTGGATAACCTACAAAAATCAGCACAGGCTGGAACAAATTCTACTGGACCGTAGATAGAGGCAAGATTTATTGTTTTAGTGTTTTTGTCAGAATATATCACTGACTTCTTCAGAAACTATCAGAAAAACATTCCCTCATTTAAATATCCCTCTAAAAACACTGTCATGTGACCCAACCAACCAATAAGCAGTCTATCTAAGTTAATATAATGTAATTTCCACAAACATTAAAGCAACCTTGTTAAACATGTAAATATGTAAATACCAAATCCCAAGATGAAAAATCTCCAAACCCGGAAATTAAAAAAAAAAAATATATATATATATATATATATATATATATATATATATATATATATATGTATATATATATATATATATATATACACATATATATAAAAATCACAATAAGTAGGAACGAAGTTTTAAAACACTGGAAATGGACACACTCTCGTTAATACCAGGATACACATAAGTGTTTAACCTGATCTGCCATCTGAGTTCTTTTAATTCAATGAGGTCATTCCAAGGACCACTTCACATATTTTTAAATACAATGTCCAAACCCATAAAGCCGAAATGATGTCCAGGGTTGTTGAGCACATGTTTTGCCAAAACATTATTAATTTTACATTTGCTTATGTCCAAGACGTGCTCATATATCCTTTCCCTAAATTTTCTGCAGGTTTTACCTGCATAAAAACAGGGACATTGCATACATTGGGCCAAATAAATAATTACAACTGAGTTGCAATTACAGAAAAAATTAATGCAAACCTGCACGTCATTAACCACAATTTCATCCTGCACCATAATGTGTTTGCATTGTTTGCAAAAAACACATTTGTATGTCTCACTTTTCTTGCTGGTGTATGGTGCATGTTCTCAATTACTTAATTCTAAAAACTCTTTAAGGCTTCTCCCTTTTTTATAAATTATCTTTGACAAAGGCCATAGTGAATCCAAAAACTCATCAAAGAAGGAAAAGATGTTCCAGATTTTCTTCAAAATCTCATAAATGTGGCACCAATCAATAGTAAAAGTAATGACTAAGGCAAGTGAAAATTCTTTTTGGTTACATCTGTTAGGTGTCACAAACCCTACTCTCTCATCAGTGTTGGTCAAAAGTAAAGGTACATATTGCCCATTAATTCTTTTCCATTTGACTTCTTGATAAATCCCATGTATCATACTCAGTGGGTAACCTCTGGATGTTAACATATCAATAAGAATTTTAGCTTCCTTTTTAAAAACATCATCCTCAGTAATAATTCTAGTGAGCCGCACTAATGAACTGTGATGGGCTACAACATTTTTTCTGATTCATAATGCAGATGAGTATGGTATGAGCTGTTAATGAGGTACTTCATGTAGTACAGGGTTTGATTCCTTCAGCCTTTGTTTGTTTAGCATCCAAGTCTGACCAAGTCACGTCATAAGACAGTCCATCTGGACTACACCTGAAAAGAAAAAGCTGTGAAAAACATTGAGCAGCCTGCCTGCCCCTGTGGGAGTGGTTACTGACTTGAAACTGTAGTTTTATTGGCCATTTTGGGTCAATTCCAAAACTCCTTCATCTTCCTCTCTTAAAACCCTCTTTTGCGTGGTTTTGCGTGTTTTTGTGCATAGCGCAACAATGGGCAGTGCCGCCTAATTGGGTTTAAACTATTCCTGGCTTCACAAAGTCTGCTCTTCACTTTTTCCCTTAGAACTGCTCTATCTCTCAATTTAAACACCATATTCTCATTCTAAGGCCCTTCACTGGTCCAATTAAGTAATCCTACAAGTTAGCACTATTTAACCATAAGCACTACTTACTCTTATACTCTCTACGATTACCCTGTCCTCTATTGGTCTGTCTTAAATTCAGTTTCCCTATTACTCTAGCATGTCCAAAGGTCAGTCAATGGTTTCCTCTCCAGTCCAGCTGGTGAATCTGGGAATTTTGAGGCAATGTTACAACTGTCTCATGTACATGGACAACCCTCTCCTCCTCCAAACAGGTTCAAATATATGTGAGAGATGCAACTATTTAGCCAAACTGGAGGCTGAGCTCTCTCATTTCAAAACTGGTGTAACCAGTCAGGAGGAGAAGGTAACCTCACACAACACAATTCCAGTATCACATAGTCCCACCACATCAGCGAACCAAACACATAAATACACAAAAACATACTTGGAGGCTCTAAATAAAAATCTACCTAAGCAACAGAGACCTCCAAAGCAGACATCCAAGCAAATGCTATCTCAAAACAAAACACACATAACACATAACCCACAAAGTCAGTGTGCCAAGCAGCCACAGCCCTTAAGGCTGAATAACACACCTGATACTCTTGTTATAGGTGACTATTGTCAGACACACTGACGTCCTGCTCACCAGGCTGAATAAAGAGAAGGTCACAGTGAGCTGCCTGTTGGGTGCTAGGATCCGACACATAACGCAAGCCACTCCAAAGCAAATACAAATATGACTCAGTCATTGTACATGCTGGTGTGAATGACCTGAGATGTACCTCCCTGGACTACATGAAAAGAGACATAGAGGAGCTCTCTGATCATGTAGCCCAGGTTGGTATGACCCTGACCTTGAGCAGCATCTTAGCCTCACCTAGAATGATGCCACAGTACAAAGACAAAATGATCAATTTTAACAACTGGCTAAAATTTTGGTGTCATTCAAAGGGGATCCAGTGTCTGTCAGCCTGGGATGACATGCTCGACAAGCCACGTTGCTTCGCTAGGGATGGCTTGCACCTGTCACCACTGGGCTTTCGGATATTGGCAAAGGCTCTTGCCACCCCCATAGTGCCTTTTTTAGGCAAGGCTCAAAAGTCAAACCCACCCCCATAGACAGCACAAGGAGCAAGAAACTAAGGGTAATGCTGCTAAACGCTAGAAGTCTTAACCTCAAGATGCACGCACTCAAAGCTCTCCTCAGTATGGAGAACATCGATATCTGTGCAGTGACAGAAACCTGGTTCAAGGCTCCAGAGAGCACCCCAGCACTACCAGGCTATACCTCATATAATGCTTTTCGGCCCCAAAACCTGGACCGAACCACAAAAGGAGGGGGAGTTTCCATATTTATCAAGGATATCCACACCTCCAGGTTAGCGGCATTGCACGAAGTATCGGAGACCATCCATGTGCAACTAACAGTGGGCAAGACTGCTTTTCAGTTTATAGCATCCTACAGACCACCCTCTCAAAGTCAGGAATCCCATTCGGCTTTCCTGAAAACATTGGAGAACATGAAGATCTCTCCGAACACCATTATATTGGGCAACTTCAACTACCCAAACATTGACTGAAAGCACTACTCAAGCCCCAGCACCTTAGCCCAAAGATTCCTGGAAATTATAAACTCAAATGCTATGGAACAACTAGTCACCACTCCCACAAGAGTGGACAACATACTAGACCTGATCATTACCAACATGGGGACTCTATGCTCCACACCAGAAGTATATCCCTCATTGGTAAGATCAGACCATAAATTAATTTCACTGGATGTCCACATCCCGGCCCCACCCCCAGCCCAGAAAACCACAGTGAAATACTTCTCAAAAGTGAACTTCTCACTTCTCAAAACTGAAGTGGAATCCTTCAATGCCCCAGGGCCAGTGGAAACTACAGCCCAAACTGCAGAATCCTATATAAATGCATTCTACGGACATCTCCAGGAATGCATGGATCATGCTATCCCAAACAAAACCAAGACCCAGTCATCCAAAGGCAGGTGTCCAGTCTGGTGGACCCCTGCCATAAATAAACTGTACAACAGAAGGAGGAAGCTACTACATGATAGAGCAAAATCCCTAATAGGGAAGACATCTCTGATCAGTACTAGCAAAAAATTACAATCCCTCATAAAATCCTCCAAGGCCAGCTTCGAGAGAAAAATTGCACAGGACACCAAAGACAATCATAAGGCTTTTTTCAGTTATGTTAGTAACCTGGGATGCAACTCCCAGACTTGTTCTGAGTTGATTCTAAATGACAAAAAATACACTGAACCCACAGACATCGCCAATATCCTGGCAGACAGGTTCAGTGCAAACTCCCCCCCCCAAAAGAGCAAGTATCTATCCCGGCAGAGGGCTGCCTCCCAAACATCTCAGATGCTCAGGTGAAGGCTGCCCTCTCCAAAGCAAAAAACACTGCTTCCATGGGACCAGATGGCGTCCCAGGTTGCGTCCTACATGAACTACAAGAGGAACTAATCCCTCAAATAAAACAGCTATACAATCTCAGCCTCACTACAGGATATGTGCCCACAGAATGGTGTACAGCAACAGTGGTCCCACTCCACAAAGATGGAGCCTCTACGGACCCTGGAAACTATCGCCCCATAAGCCTGACTAGCTTAGTCTGCAAGGCTATGGAGAGGATCATCATGGAGCTCATAAACAAAGACATTGGGGACCTACAGACACTAGATCCTACCCAGTTTGGCTTTGTCAAGGGCAGATCCTGCCTTTTGAACCTGGTTGACTTCTTTGAAACAGTCACCAAAGCCATAGATAAAGGGAAGGTAGTCCACACAGCCTATCTGGACCTTGCAAAGGCATTTGACACAATACCCCACTCGGGCATCATAGATAAGCTATCCAGCTTAAATATAAACCCCTATGTCACAAGATGGGTCGCAAACTGGCTCAAAGACAGAACCCACAGAGTGAGAGTTGCTGGAGCCATGTCAGACTCGAAACCGGTCACAAGTGGTGTCCCACAGGGTTCTGTCCTGGGACCACTCTTGTTCGGTATATACTTTTCCGAGGTAGAGGCAAATGTGGGAGGACTATGGCTCACCAAGTTCACAGATGACTGCAAACTGGGCGCCATAATCAACTCTCCAGCTGACACAAACATCCTTCAAAAAGGTCTCACAGAGACAGATAACTGGTGCCAGTGCCATGGTTTAAAGCTAAATGCCAAAAAATGTATAGTCATACCCTTTGGCAAAAACAAAGTGCCCACAAATTACCACATAGGTGGAAACCCATTAAGTACAGAGAAAGTTATTAGGGACCTGGGGACCCAAGTTGATAGCAATCTCTCCTTTGAAAACCACATTGCCAAAGTGGTTAGAAAGACCTTCTACATAGCCCACCTCATCACGAAGGGTTTCACATCTAGATCAAGAGAGGTAATCGTGCAGCTTTATTCATCCGTCATCAGGCCCATCATAGAATACAATGCCCCTTTTGGGATGTACCTTACCCGACACCTGCAGCAATTAGAAAGACCCCAAAAGTATCTCACCAAGAGGATCAAGGGTCTCAAACAGATGCCATATCCTGCTCGGTTAAAAAAACTCCAGCTCTACTCAGTTGCATACCGCCTACTTTGAGGCGATCTATGCCTGACATACAAAGCTATGTCAAATCCAGAATTAATGGACATGCTCCACCTCAGTAAATCTAAATCCCTTAGAGCCACATGCTCGAGGGACTTGAACCTCAGCACAGAAATAAATAGAACTTGCTGGAGGGACAGGTTCATAACCCAGAGGCTCCCTTCACTCTGGAATAGAATTCCAGTTCATGTGAGGCAGAGCACCTCACTGAATCTCTTCAAGAAGAATCTCGATAAGTGGATGGGGGATCGTAGGTTTGTCCCAGGGATTACTCCCGTGTCACTATTAGACAGAGGCACAGTAAACTAAACCTTAAAAAGGGCACATTATACTCAAATCAAGGGGTGGCGTAAGCCATACAGAATCGGGCTAGGCTTATAATTGCCCCAGGGCAGATAGCCTAGTATGAACCTATGAACCTATGAACTTGTGCCCAGGAGCTGTCCCAGGCTATTAGCAAATGTATTACATCTTCATTTTTTTGAATTCCTGCACCCTTCAGATACCCACTACTTGGTACTTCACTATATGCTATTTAACTATGAATTCCAACACGTCTGTTGTAGTTTATTGGGTTTCCAGATGCCTTTTCAATTAATGTGAGCTTGAAAGGAAGATACATTTACTGCTGTTCATGCTAACCCTGTTTTCAATATGTGTTTTGTTTTATTCAACAAATGACTTTCAGTGTTTCTGCTGCAAAAATTTTAATAGAGGTTTTTAATTAAATCTAAATCTCTATATTCACTGTAAAAGTAAACAAACAAACAAACAAAAAACAGTATGCATACTGACAAGTTTGGACTGTGTTTTAGGGTAATTGGAAAAGACAGACAAGTAATGAGATATTTTGTATGTCTAGGGGGCCCGGTCTATTGCCATTCCTAGGGCCTAATTTGACCATGATGTAGCTCTGAATGGTGGCAGATTGTCAGGCCATTCTTCCATATCACTCATATACTGCACACACACTTAAGAAGAATTTAGAGTCATCAATCAGGCTACTGTATGTTTGTGGGAGGTGGAAAGTAGGAAGAAACTGGATGACTTGGAGAAAACCAACACAAGCACAGGAATTACATCCAGATTCCATACAGAAGGCACCCCAGCTGAGAATCAAATGGGAGAACTTCCTGAAAATAATAAATAAGCCATTTTTTAATTTACATCCAAGGTTATCACATCAAAAAATAAATAATTTTTGAAGAACATATACTGTGGCATACGTGGTGTATGCCTCATTACATCAATGGAAACAGTCATGTTCTAAATTTGTCTCTGAAATATGCAGCAACATTTGCATATACCAGAGAATATTTTACCTCTAAAGTGTTAAGATAAAACCCTGGGGGTTCACAGTTGCTGAACAATAAGCAGATATACAGTTTCCCGTGTGAAGTAATGCTCAGGTAAAATATTTATGGCAGCAAATCAGTAGATGTTCTCAGCATAATTACTGTACAATGCATCATGCAATACCACTAAACAGGCATTACCATCTCTTTAGTGTCTCTTCAACTGTGACTTGAAGAAGAGAATCAGGTTAATATGAGACAAGCTAAGCTTAACCAATTGCCTTCAAATATGATAATCAAACCCTGTACTTTGTGTCTGTGAGGTAAACACCTTAAGCATTATGTCACCCATCATTTCATTTCTGGGTACTTACGTATTATCGCAACCAGATTTTTGTGATAATACCACTTGCTTCCCAGTGTGTGAATGTAACCAGAAATGTATGCAGAATTACAGTGGCAATGTTAACTTTACAAAAAGACATTGTTTAGGCAGGAAGAACAGTGTACAGTTTAAAAAATGACTGAAGTTATGCCATTTCCCGACATCATGTCACTCATGATACACCCGCGACTGAACAATCCACAAGTATGCGGCCCTAAAACATCCAGAAAACATCCAGAAAACATTCCAACAGTAACTACTGTCCATCTGAAAACAAAAAAATCATCCGGTACTGTCAGATACTCCATACATGTTTATCTTACACCTAACAGCACATGTAATATTATGTTTAGCATCTGTTGTACAAGTACTTTATCTATTTGTTCTTCTCTTTAACTTAAATTCTTTTCAAATGTTTGTAAAATAAAGCCAATAATTTACCCCCAAAATTTGCTGCTCTTGATATCTTATTCTCTGAAAAATGTATTGTCATCTTTGGAATAATCCTTCTTGCAGTACTGCAGCAGTTCAACCAAACATTTCCCAGGTGTTCTCATTTCATTTCCAGCAGTATGAAAGCAGTGTAACCAATTTGAAGTATGCAAACAGGATTCACATTTCCACGTTAATTTTGCTTATGAATTTGTGAAAAAAATAGGTTGTATCCATAGAAAACATCAAATTCAACCTTAACTTTACTCCCACAATCTGTTTTTGGACCAACAAACATATTACCACAACCGCAAAAATCTGGTTGCGATAATACGTAAGTACCCATTTCTGTCTCTATGAGAATGGAACAAATATTTCATCCCAAAATCAGTTTGCTGTTAACCATGGTTGGACATCAGAATTAAAACAAGTGATGGCTTAATAAAGATGTTTCTTGTTTAAAAAAGAGGGCAGGAATTAAATAATTTATGCAATGTTGTTTAGGTTATATGATATTTAGCAATATATGTGAAGTATAATGTTTGGTAATGTTAATTTGTTAATACAGTTTGATTACTTTTGTATAAATGTAAATTTGTCTATGTCACAATTGATAATTCATTAAAGGTGTTTAAAAAAGACATTGCTCTTCCATCACTAAAACTAGTTCAGCTAATGTTTTTCCTCAAACCACAGATATGACTGTGCCTCCCTTCACTTTATTAATGTATGTTGTTTTTGACATTTTCCATAACTGCATGTCTCTATTTTTTCTACCTCTGGAGTCAACTTAAATAAACCTGATATTTTTTAAGGAGGGAAGACAGGAATTCCTGGATGCATAACTATACATACTGTCCCCCTTGAGCAGTTTAAATGCTTGCAAATGCATCTGCTAAGACTGTTAAGTAAGATACTGTTTCCTCTGTTACTTAGGATACTGTTCCCTCTGTTACTTAGGATACTGTTTCCTCTGTTACTTAGGATACTGTTCCCTCTGTTACTTAGGATACTGTTTCCTCTGTTACTTAGGATACTGTTCCCTCTGTTACTTAGGATACTGTTTCCTCTGTTACTTAGGATACCATTTTCCTGTCACATTGATGCACACAATCATACAGTTACAGGCTAAATCTCTTCATATGAATGTCCAGTCCCTGGTAAAGTCAAAGTTTGAACTCTGTGCCAGTTGTTCAACCAGATAGTGCATAATACTATATTTTTACTGAAGGCATAGACTGACCTTGCTTTGGGTAGATTGGAGGAAAAGAGAGAAATACCTGCAGCATAATACAGAGAAATAGTAAAGGTAAAATGCCAAGGAAATACTTCTGATGAGCTCAACAAACAGTGTGCAAAACCACAACATGAGGGCCCAGCTGCAGAAAAATTAATCCTGCGTTACAGCCAACAAAGGAAATTTCATTCAACAGAATCAAATCTGTCATTCCTATGGCTGTCGAATGAGGTGATTGCCCTCTAACAAAGTATTGTAGCCATCATATGTCACACAGTAAGTCTTTATGTGATTCAAGAATATGTAAGTCTTAGATCTAGCAAAACTGTGCTAGATTCATTGCAAGCAGCTATGAACAGATTCATTTTGATATAAGGTGTGAGTGTAAAATGAAAGGTTTGCTTGAACTACCAGGAAAGATATTCAGCAAGGCTTAGCAGCAAAACTGAGCAGTTGTACAAGATAACAAAACATATTCATCAAAAGGCATTTAAACAAATGTTAGAATAACTTAATTTGCATACTTTTAATTTATGTATTTATTTGTTTATTTATTAAGTCACTTAAGTAAATGTACTGGACCTCATGGGCTGCTTTATATTTGTGAACTTCTTACAGGACTCACATTAGTGATATCAAAATTTTGTACCGATAATACAAAGGAAACACATAGGATAATGATACAATACAGTACAATACAATAAAAAACATCATAAATTAAACATTATACGTAGGAAAGAATCTCGAGAGCTTGTTAGAGTCCACAAACTAATATAATGACAGAGTCTGATCTGAATGTCGGATCAAAACCCATCCTTTGAGGAAAAATGAAAATGTAAATGCTTTGTTTTGTTGGTTTCCATTACTTGATCTGCAGAAAAGCTGGCACAAACAGCTAAGCTTTCCTTGTGAAGCCACATAGGCTGGTTGCACTAGACCGAAAGGAGCACCATCCTTCATTGGATAAATAGTCCCTCAGTTTGTTTGCGAAGGTGCTAGTTTTTATGCATGGTGTGAGAGAGACAGAGAGATAGAGAGAAAGAGTTGCATGTTCCATGGCTAAAGACTGAATGCTTTAATACAGATTTCAAAAGTACTTTGGTATGGATAAAGTGAAAAGACAAGCTCTGAGAGAGCAATGTGGTTAACAGTTTTACATTTTAAAGTTCACTATATTACAGATCCACAGTCGCAGCCTCTAAACTTCACCCTCATCAGCTACTGCTTGTATCTCCTTCCTGTCTTACCAGAAAGCACTCATTATACTTCTTGGAGGTGCATCTACTGATATCTCATTGCAAGATATTTGGATGTTGTAATTTGTGGCTGATAAAAAAGAAGTTATGTACTTACCATAACATTCCATCTGTGTTGTCCATTTTCATTCTTCCTGAATGGATGAGTTCAGTTCCGACTCGGTTGTTACATTAGCTTGTGACCTCTGACAAATTCTTAAGCTCCTTTCCTACTTATAATGCACTATGCCTAACGGGACAGAGTCCTCAGCTACCTGAATTCCTGGGCAGATTCTAAGGAAGGAAGGCTTGGACTGTCTTCCCCAGAAAATGCCTCCCCCACCCAATCTGGGAAGTGTCCGTGGTCACTATGGCCTTGGGCTGAGAGAGAATGAAAGGATGACCTTGTAGCAGTTGTTGTGACTTCATCCACCAGGAACGATATTGTTTGCATACCTGAGTTATTCTTATCTTTGCCAGCATGGATTGAGAGAGAATTGATCATTGTGTTTGTAGCATACATTGAATAATGTTCATGTGATATCTTCTAAGATGACTAAAATTATTGCCACTGACACTGATCTCAGGACATGCAGATCTGACTGGTCTGAAATTCTGGTACTGCAAATTATTTTCTTGACCTGATTTCTTACTGTTTGTACTGTCAAAACAGGAAGAGATGTTACCACAGATACTGTGTTGAACATTACTCCTATGAAGTCCAATCTCTGAGTTCATTGCAATTGTGACTTGCTGTAATTGATGGTTATTCCAAGATTTGAACAAGTCTACAACACTTGGTCTCATGCTTGTACCAGTTGATGCGTGGTCGGAGCAGTAATAAGACAGTCATCTAAGTATGGAAACACTCGGAATCCCTACAGTCTCAAGTGAGCTGCTACTACTGCCATACACTTGGTAAACACCCTGGGGGCTGTGTTGAGGCCAAAGGGCAGTGCTCTGAACTGGTAATGACTGACTCCCAGCAGGAAGCATAAGTACCTTCTGGATAGCCTGTTCATTTTTATGTGATAGCATGCATCCTGAAGATCTGTCTTGCACATCCAGTTGTCCTTGCTCAGAAATGGCAGAATGGACTGAACCGTGATCATATGGAACCTGGTGTGTCAAACCTTTTGTAAAACACTCTAAGATCTAAAATCGGTCTCCAGTCCCCTGTCTTATTTGGCACTAAAAAGAATCTTGAGTAAGTTCTGGATTCTGGGGACCTCTTGGATGACTCTTTTTTTTCTAGCAGCTTTTGGATTTCTAGTGCTGCTGCTTCCCTCTGATTGGGTGGAACATTGTGGATTTTTCTAGGTAATGTTAAGTGTTAGGAAAAAGGGAATAATATAATTTCTGGAAATGACTCTCTGCACCCAAGTGTCCATTGTTATGTTTAGCCAGGCTTCCTGGTGCAGAGATAAGTGAACTCTGACTGCTTCCAGAGGAAGTCAAATTGGGCTTCCTTTCAGGAGTACTAAAAGGGTCTGTTGGAAAATGTATCTCTAGACCCTTGGTTTTGCAGGCCACCTCTGCCATGGGGGCATCTTCTGACATTATTGCTCTCCCCTCTGCCTCTGGGAGAACTGCTTCCATGTGTGTCCTGTAAAAGACCCTGAGACTTCCTGAACCACATCTTTCAACCTCCCTGTTGATTCCAGGAAAAGGTCTGTTGAGGGATTGAAAAATGTATGCCCACTGCAGAGAAGGTCTTTCTGTCTTTCTCACACCTAGACAGTGTGCCTTTTACTATGGGGCCAAAGAAAGAAAAACCATCAAAGGGATCATTGATGAAAGATGACTTGAAGGGCTCCACAAAATCACACAGGAGCATCCAGGCATGCCTCCTGATGTAAATACCTAAACCTGCAGCCCTTGAGGAGCCTTCTGCAGCAAGTGAGATGAGTCTCATGGACAAATTTACAATAGATTGAGGGGTAGCCAACTGTGAGGCCAGAAAAGTTTGAGCCTCCACAATAGTGGCTCCTGAAAGAGAGTTTGAAAGTTCCTTAATCAAGTTCTCTTGCAGTCTTGTGAATTGCGCAAAGTAGTTCAGTGATCAGAGAACAAATGTCGCTGAAGCATGAACTCATTTCCCAAATCTGTCCAGTGCCCTAGATTCTCTGTTAGGGGGATGGACAGTGGCTCTGTGTTTCACAAATTCCTTCTTTGTAGTTGCTGTCTCAACTATTGCATAAACCGGTACACCCTTACTCCAATGTTCTGTTCCTACCGGTGGAGCCAGAATCCTGTCTGGTCCTTTGGGAATTGGCTCAATCATATCAGGTTCCTTCCACACCCACTTAGAAACAAATCAATAAGTTCATCAGTGGGCAGAGTACATCAGGAGGTAGACAGGCCAGTCTTGAAAGCTTTCAGAAATACTGACTCCTCAGGAGTTGGGTTTTGGGCAGACCAATCACCCTTCTCTTTAAGGATCTCAAGGATGTCTACAAATGAAAAAATCCCACAAAGTCACGAAGCTTGACCAAAACAAGTTTATTATGCAACAAATACACAGGTTCTCCAACACTGACCTAGGTTTCGTCCCAAAGGACTTCTTCAGAGTGTGTTGAACCTACTAACATATATACTATAATGTCTACAAATGAGATGTCATCAGGTGGTGATTTAGTAGACCCTTCTCCCTCATCAAAGTCAGTATCCTTAGTGATGGACTCCTGGGGAAAGTCCAAGTGCCTTCTTTTGAACATCCTCTTCCTAGGGCCTTCTTCAGTGGGATAATCTGGAGAAGTATCACAAGAGATGACAGTTTGACAGTACCTGGATGGGTGGTCTGGAAGCTTTGCATTGGCTGTCCCAGTAGAGTAGAATGCTGATGATCACAGTGCAAAGTCAGCTGAAACATTGAGGGTGGATCTGAGGGGGAAGGACCTGTCT
The DNA here is from genome assembly GCF_019279795.1 of Protopterus annectens. Lineage (NCBI taxonomy): Eukaryota > Metazoa > Chordata > Ceratodontiformes > Protopteridae > Protopterus > Protopterus annectens. Next base: position 395,057,073 of record NC_056738.1, on the reverse strand, counting down.
AACCTGCTGGAGCAGGAAAGATCCTCTTCACAACCTCAAAATCAGACCCCTCAGTAGAGAAGTAAGCCAACGGAGTTGAGAAAGCAAATTTCTGGCCCACCACTTCCCTCTGCTCTAGGATTTGTCCACCTGAGATGGAAGCTGGAGCCAAGCTGTCCAATACCGAAGCTCTGAGAAGAAGAGATGGCTCCAAAAACCTCAGAGTCAATCCTATCCCCTTGGATCTGACCTGGAAACACTCCGAGAGTCATTCGGATCTGAAGATGTTGGGGCCAGTGCACAAAGAGTAACAGTTGGATCCAAAGACAATGCTTTCTACAGATCTGACCCAGAAGGTCCTGGAATGCTCAGATCAGAGGACTCTAACACCACAGGTTGGGTCAGCGAAGGAGTTGCTATCAGAGGAGTAGTAGATGGATGGTGTTCCTGACCTGAAGGGGTAGGAACCATGAAGACTTCCTTCTGAAATTGCTCCATGAAGAATCTCCTCATCATCCTTTCCAAATCTTCCTTTATGAGACTTCTGGAGGAATGAGAGGACACCACCAAAGGAGACTTAGAGTGCCCCTCCAAAAAAGGGGAGGGCACCCTGGATGGTACCGGATCCATGCTGGGTGAATATATACTATGTGGCAATGGTTTAGGATCCAGAGAATTGTCAGATCGGAGGTACAACTAGTCACATATCTTATCAGATTTAAAGGTGGTCGATCCCAAGAGACTTTGAATCCAATTTTGACTTCTTTTTTCATGGCTCCTATGAACTAGTTGCAGTGGAGTCTGAAGATCGTTTTGAAGGGTCCTTGGTTTTAGTCTTGGGAAATTGAACTCCAGAAATGGCTTTAGAAAAAGGAGTTGGTAATCGTCCCTTTAAGATTAATTTAGTCTGTCTTCCCATTAAAGCCCTGTGGTTGAAGGTTGAAATGTTTGGACCCTAAACAGTAGACACATAAAGTGTGTGCATCTGAAAAGGGCATCTTGTGCCCACATTTCTCACAGTTTTTTTAATGTTTTATCAGACATCTTTTCGTGTAAATATTCTCAACCAGATATTAAAGAATACTCAAAAAGTCTATCCTGAAAAATGTTAACTACTGCTACTGACAGGAAAAAACAGTGAGAATAAGCTCGCAGAATTGTTTTTAATGATAAAGTTTAAGTTAAGAAACAAAAAAAGGGTAGGAAAGGACTACCAACAATGCTAGCAAAAGACTACACTAGTAAGTGTAAAAGTTGTAGAAAAGTTTCTGAAAGGAGAAAGAACTAGTTAATAAACAGAAGAAACCTTACCAAGAAATAACTTTTTGAAGAGTAAAATTTGTAAAAAAATGTTACTTATCTCTATCAAGTAGCTCAAGAGAGAAGGCGACCATGTCTGGACACGAAAGCAGCAAATGAGATCTGAGGGACTTTAGGAATAGTGCATTTTGGGTAGAAAAGGAACTTGAGAGTTTTTCAGGGGCCATGAGCTAGTATAATGGTTGAGTCAGAACCGAGGTTGGATCCAAGCCCATCCATTGTGGAATGAATGAAAACTGACAACATCAGATACTGAGGATATATACATGGTTAGGCTTCTGCAGCTTCTTATCACAGATTCCACACATTTTTGTTTTTGCAAGTTTGTAGTCTAGTATAATGTCTAGAGTAAGGTTTATGAAATCCTCACTGGATGGCAGCACCCCTTCACCTCCTTCTAGAATCAACCCTTCAGTGGTAGCAGCTAACATCTTAACACCTGGATGAGCAGGATCACTGGTTACTTACACCTATCGCCTAACTGATCTTCTAATATCTGACTCATTTAATACATCTAGGTCATCAGCTGGATGATGAGGTGCTCTGTCCCAGGCCAGGCAGCCTCACCCTTAACATATATGGCTTACCTTGGTTCTCAACCTGAAAAGGGGCTACTGATCTAGTGGGAGTAACAGACAACAGAGCATTAACAAAAAACATATATATTTCTTGGACTCAGCCTTTAATTGGTTTTCTACCTCTCCCTCAGTAAGCACACACACACACATATATATATATATATATATATATATATATATATATATATATATATATATATATAGATAGAAACATACACATTGCCATTTTATTCTTCTTCATAAAAGGTGAAGTTAATATTTTACAGGCAATCAGTCTTACAACATCTGTAATACAATCATCATCAAAATAACCACACTTTTGACTGGAGTACTGTCTCAGTTCAATATATAATTGAAATGAACACAGTATTACACTATTAAATTTCAAAGCCGCGGTAGTGCAACGGTAGCATTGTTACCTCACAGCAAGAGGTTCTCCCATTCGATTCTCGGCTGGAGTGCGGGGAGTGCCTTCTGTGTGGAGTCTGCATTTTATTCCCCGCGGTTGAGTGGGCGTTTGAAAGACATGCATAAATGGGCGTGCCTTCATTGAAGGTTGAATGTCGAGCTGGCACCTTGGCATTCGTGAAAATCTACTGCCAATTATTAGCGGACCGGGGTTCCGCTGTGGCGACCCCTAACTGGGAAAAAATGAAAGACAACAACAACACTATTAAATTCCAGCTGACACAATAATAATTTTTGCTATTACAGTGCTTCAAATAAAGCATATATTGGGGGGCGTGGCCAAGGATGAACACAGGATAGCAGCAGATTTCTTCAGCTCCACCAATTTCATTACACTGACAGGAATTAATTACTTAAAAAATTAATTTTTGAAGTAATTTTCTTTCTAAATATGTTTGTTTTATATAGTTTTTGAACTATATCTAAAAAAGAAAGGAAATTTTAACAATATTCCTGTCAGAAATCACTTTGGAAATTTTCCTGTCAGTTTATCAGTCTGAAATGAGTTCCAGTAAGACAAATTCTCAAGACTCCCGCATCAAGAAAGAACTTCAGTCTCTGATAACTATAATCCAGCAACTTACTGCTAAGATGGATAAAATGGATACTAAAATAGATACCTTCATAGAAAAAACTACAAACAAATAGACTTGTTACATATAGACCTGCAACAACAGAAGATCCAGATGACAGGCATAGAAGAAGCTGTGAATGACATGGAAAATAGAATCCAAGAAGAGGAAATCAACATTGAGTTTCTGCTGAAACAAAATACACATTTACAAACAAAGCTGGATGACCTGGAAAATAGATCTAGGCTAATAACATTAGGATTTTTGGACTGCCAGAAAATATTGAAGGTAACAATATTACTTCTTTATTAACAACATGGCTCCCTAAAACTTTAGACTTACCAGAAGCATTCTCTTTTGGTATCAAAAGAGCACATAGATCTATAGCTAATACTAACTCTAACAAAAACTATTCTAGATCAGTTATAGTTAGATTTCTATCATCTTTTGATAAAGAGATGGTTCTTAAATCTGCTTGGGCTAAAGCTCCTGTTAAGATTAATGAGACAACTGTGCGTTTTGACAATGACTATTATTCCTTGGTAATAGCTAAAAGAAAAGTTTTTCTGCCACTAATAAGGGAGCTTAAAAAAGCACAGTTTAAAACATACCTTCTGTTTCCTGCCAAGCTAAAATCTTCCTTCCTGATGGTCCTAAAATTTTTGATGACTTAGACTCTGCTTTACTGTTTATCAAAAAAAATAAGATTTTGGATAAAATAGAGGAAATGGAATGGGCTAGTCCTTCATTAAAGAGACTGGCAACTGAAACTTCGTGGAAGACTTCAGAGAAGAAGAAGAGACTAAAAAACAAATGATTTGTTCTATGTTTTTTTTTTTTTCCTCTCATCATTTTACTTCATTATTAATCTTTTTAAATATAGTTCCTACATTTCCAGAAAGCCACAAATATTCTGAAAAAGATTTAATCAAAGTTATTCTCTGTGTGCAAAGAAATGTTTTGTTTCATAACCAGTCAAAATATCTGAGGAACTAATAACAAGCTATTATTCAATTTGTTTCTCTTTCTGAAAAAGACGTAAGGTCAGTAATTTGATACATTTTTTTCTTTTTCTCCTTTTCTTCTTTTCTTTGTTTAAACAATGACATTCTATTTAGATTATGTAGTGGGTAAAGGGTGGGGGAGGGCAGGGAGAGAAAAGTAATGAAAATATGATAAATGGAATAATAACATATTTATTCCTTGTAAAAGTTTATATGTTCTTCAAATGCTATTCCTAATTATACTTTATTGATTATACTGCTTATGCTTGTTTGTAAATAATCTGTCATGCTTTAACTAATAATAATTAGAACTAAATAATAGTAAACAATATGTTTTATTTTTAACTCTATTAATATAAACAGTAAGTAATATTCCATTGTATATACTTCTTATAGCTTTCTCTTACATTTTTTATTTCTGCTTTACACTCTTTTATTTTCTAGTGTCTTTTTCTTTTCTTTATTCTTTCTCTTTATTTTTTTTCATATTAATATATAGAAATGCTTTTGATCATATAGACACAGTAAATAATAAAATTTGCATAAAAATTGAGTTGGGACAAAAATATTGAGTTTTATTACTTATTAATAACTTTGGGCTTAATTTCACTTACATAGAGGCTGTAATAACCTGTAAAATACATCACAAAGGTTTTGTCATGTTTAGATGCATTTACACTGCTAAATGAATGTTTGTCACTAGTTTTTAACAAGTTTCCCGCCAAAATGTTAAGGGAGACAATCTGGGATGTGGGCTACCTCATGAACAGTGTCCTCGAGTTGTTTTAAAAGCTTCAACTCTCAGAATTCTCACAGAGAAGCTGAAAGCAGTCAATTTGACCTTTGACCCAGATATCACACTGACACATCGCAGATTCAGGAAGAACACTCTACCAGGAAGTAGAACTGATGCAAATGCGACTATGTTAAGGAAAATGAACTCTTTAACATTTAAATGTGAGTTATTTTATATAATTACTTAAATATCTATGCTATAATTCATAAAATATGTCAGTTATAATGATTTTAAATGATGCAGTTTCTTGTAGTAAGTAAATGTCGTATTTTAGAAGGCATAGAAAATGAAACATTTATTCAAGTGTTTTTGAAAATCTACTTGACTGCAGCATACTAATCTGTGTTAAAAACTTATGTTCCAAACATATACATTACTATAACTCATTTATTTCATCTGATTGACAAGCATAAATAACTTTATAACTCTATTCTGGAAGAAATTACATGTGATATATTTTTAAGCAGTAGTATAGATATACAAAATACAGATGGCTTTTTTTACAATAATGCAAGTGCTTCTGAGAATTTGCATAACTATGCAGTATGATTTATAACAATTTCTATAAATATAATATTTTATTCTATTGACAATAATGAGTATGAGTAAAATGCTCATATACAAGCAATTCAAGGTTTTTTTTGGAAGCTGTTGACTGCATTTACATGACAGAAAATAGATGCATCTTAATATATGTAATGTCTGAACCATATTAGCCAAAGTTTTTGATTTAAATGAATGTTAGAACTTATTTTTACATACTTTGAATAAATTAATATGTAAATATGCCTTCCTTTTTTTTCCCTCTCTCTCTTTCTTTCACTCTCTCTCCCTCTTTCACGTCTTTTATTTCTCTCTCTCCTCTTGGTTCCTAATATCAAGAATATTTGAATGCTATTTGAATACAAGTGTATTATATTACATATATGTATATAGTAGTATGAATAGTTTTTAAAAAAAGTTTATTTTAGTTTATATGATGCTGTTTTATCAAATGTGTAGTCTTGTCTTGCTAGATAATTGAATTGAAAGCTGTTAATTTAAGTTAAATATAACCAGTATTAAATTGATAAGGTGGTAGCTGAGGTACTGCTGCTTAGGGTAGGGGGTTAACTTGAGTGGTAAATACTACTCTAAGTTGGAGTTTTTAACTCCAGGCTGGATGCAAGGTTTAATCCTTACATTATTTTCACTTGTTCATTGTTATATATATATATAGTTTTGACATCCACAATATATTTTGTACACTCATTGTCACTACAAACAAAATTGAATCATATACAAAATCCCATAAGAGATTCAATAAATACAGCTATATTTAAAGGTACACCTAAAGGAGGAGATGTAACATTACTTATGTTGTTATTTGTTATTTTGATCATAAGATTCTTAAGTTTTAAAAATGCCAAATGACATCTTTAAAAGGAATTTCTTTAATCATTAATGGATTGAATAATCCGTGTAAAAGGGCAAGCCTAATAAGATACATTAATTTACATAAGGCCAACTTAGTCTTCCTGCATGAAACCCATCTCTTGAAAAAAGATATTGATAAACTAGCCACAAACAAATATACAGTATTGGTTAGTTCAGAGCACACTCAGAAAAAAAGAGGAGTGGCTATTTTATGGAATAAAAGTATGCCCATTCCTAAAACCATTAAGTCTTATCAGGATGACAAAGGAATGTTTTGTATGGTTACAATACAAATTAATGGGAAGACTTACACTTTAATTAATGTATATTAGATACCTGGAATTGGTATTAATACAGTGAAACATCATCTTGATAAGATCATATCATTCTCTATAGGAGATATTATTTTAGCTGGTGACTTTAATTGTATACTACATGAAAGTGATACTACCACTATAGGAAAAAGAGGAATTACATCTAATGCAAAACATTTAAATGATTTTGCTAATTCTTATCATTTGAATGATATTAATAATCAGATAGATTCAAAATCATTACCATGCACCTTTTTTTCTAACAGATACAAAACTTATTCAAAAATAGATAGGGTCTTTATTTCTAACCAGATGGTAACAGATTTAATTAATTCCAAAATCATTTCATGTCCTATATCTGATCATAATTCAATTGTTTTTGAATTCATGATAAAAATACTCATAATGTTCAGATCAAAAGGATACCAGCATACTTAACTCAACTAAAAGACTATAAAGAATATATACTTTCAGAAGTAAAACATTTTTTAGACATAAATAATACTCCTGAAGTCTCCATTGTCTATGTTTGGGATGCCTTAAAATCATATCTATATGGACAAAGTATCAGATGGTATAATAATAAAAGGAAATCTTGGGATAAGGAATTGTTAGATATTCAAAGTAAATTAGACTCTTATAAACATAATAATAAAGAAAATATTATGGACAACAAAGTTATTATAGAAATAAACAAACTAAATGAGAAATACAAAGAAATTTTAACTCATAAAGTTAAAATAACTTTAGAGAAATACAAGTTTTTGTCTTATTCAATAAGCCCCAAATACTTACATAGACTTAAAAATAAAACAAAAAGGTTGAATAAACAAAACCATATCAAAGAAATCTTTTCTCTAAGGAAAAAGAAGAATGTTTCTAGTATACCAGAATACTAGATGAATTTAGAAATCACTTTCACAAAATTAACCATAATAACATTAACATGGAACCTAAAGATAAAATAAAGGAGTTTATAACCACAAACATGAATAAAAAGCTTAATAAACAACAGATTAAGCTATTGGACAAAAGTATTTCATATACAGAGGTTATTACACAAATAAATAAGCTTAAATCAAACAAAGCACCGGGTAATGATGGTATTATACCAGATATATATAAAATCCTTTCTAAAAGTACATATTCATTAATACATAAGGTTTTTATTTTGGCCCAAACTGAGTTAATAACCCCCCCCCCATCTTGGCAATATACATTTATTTTGCCAATTTTAAAACCTAATAAAGATCCAACTAGATGTACTTCATATCGGCCCATCTCATTACTTAATGTTGATTATAAAATGTTTATGAGTATTTTTGCTGATAGATTGAAGACAATCATCCCCGGCATTATAGATATAGATCAGACAGGCTTCATTGTAAATAGAAATACTTTTGATAATATAAGAAGAACTTTAACATTAATTGATTTTGCAAATAGGAAAAAGAAAGATTTAACACTTATTAGTCTTGATATAAGTTCAGCATTTGATTCAGTAAGTTGGGACTGTCTGTTTACCTTACTGAAGTGCACAAACTTCTCAGATGCATTTGTAAATCTAATTGAGCATTTATACAAAGGAACATTGGCTTATATTAAGGTAGGAACATATGTTTCACAAAAAATACCCATTTTTAAAGGTACAAAACAAGGATGTCCACTTTCTCCACTATTATTCACTTTAGAATGGAGCCTTGGGCTAATTTGATCAGAAACAGTACTGACATAGAGGGTTTTGAAATAGATGAAAATACAACATCCAAAATTCAACTTTTTGCAGATGATGTTCTAATTACATCAGCAGGATCTAATTCTTCTATGCAGTCTCTATTTAATAAAATGATGAATTTTAAAAGTATTTCTGATTTAATATTCAATGAAGAAAAAACTAAAATACTACCTATATATACACGAAAAAATATTCTCATTAGTGATTTTACTAAATATGTACCCAATTCAGGTCAGATAACCTATTTAGGTATAAAAGGTCTAAAGATATTAAATCTATTATATATAATAATTATAATACCTGTTTTCTTAATATACAAAATCTTTTTAATACCTGGGATAATATGTTTTTTACTATGGAGGAGAGACTTACAATTATTAAAATGATAATATTCCCCAAGATTTTATACTTAATACAATCAATAATACTTCCACCTACAAAAATAATTATCAAGAAACTGAATACACTAATGTTAAATTTTCTATGGGCACCTAATAGACCTAGGATTGCATTAAAGAAACATACTAATAGCTGGTCTCAAGGGGGTATTTATTTTCCAGACTTTAATTTATATACTATCTCTTCTATTGTAAAAGTTATTACTTTATTAATAGATCAGTCATATGTCGCAAAATGGAAAGATTATTGGGAGCTAATTAGTATGCACTTCATGAAAATCTCCTTAACACATAAAAATATGATTGTAAATAACTCCATGTTATGGTTACTAAAGGAATTTTGTACTTCACCTATTACACCTAAACATATGGTTTGTTACCCATTAAATATTATTATTAGCTATCGTAACTTTATATTCATGCACCCTAAGTATAGGGAATGGAATTTTATTATATTCCCTATAATGTATACTCAGGGTATGCTTTTGTCATCTACTTTTGAAGGAACTCATTTAGCTATAGATAATGATCTAAAGTACTGGTATCAGTTGATATCTGATAATAAAGTTAAAAATCTAGATTTCTTAAAACAAGAATTTGATCTAAGAGAAACTTGCTGGTTAGAGGTTCAGACCTTTAGACAACATCTCATTAATAAAATAGATCTAATGTCTATAACAGTTAAAGAATCTATTCCAACACTGATTGATTTCTTGATATTAAATTTACAACATAAAGTTTCTGATAAGGTAAACTTTCATACATACATAAAATTATCAGACAAGAAACTTTTTACAGTGTAGATACATACTGGAATTATTTCACTTCTATTAATGGGGACCCACCAAATCAACAAGATAAACAATATATATTGGAATCTGCCTATAGAACTATGTCTTCCATTGTCTGGAGACTTTATACATGGAAATTTTTACATAGATCTTTTTATACACCTTTGATGATGAATAAAATAAATAATAAAGATAATCTATGTAAGAGATGTAATGTAGAAATTAATGCTGACCGGGCTCATATGTTTTATGACTGTATAAAATTGAAGGAATACTGGAAGTCAATTAATGAATTTTTGCAGGCTCTTTTTACAGATAATTTCATTATTTCTAAATCTCTTATATTATTCAAAACACCTGTACCTCAAAGTGTTAAAAAGGTTAAGCTTCCCTTGTTATTGGTATATTCTAGCAGTGGCTAGGAAAATAATAACCAGAAATTGGATTTCAGATACACCTCCTTCATTCAATGAATTTAAAAATGTTATGAATATAGTGTGCCATATGGAAATAAACACAATTAGGTCAAGAACAACTAGAAAAACATCTTATTATATTGTATGGGATAATTTACAAAATTTGTTAAAAAAAATCCTAATTTCAATAGCATGGTATTTTAGTTTAATTAATTGATCTGATTGTAGTGGATGTCTTTGTAAATACTTTAGTTGTTTTGTTGAATGTTATAATCATATCTATTTTTAATTACTTGTATAAAATTGTTATGATATTTCTCTTGTATGTTAAAACAATAAACCTGTTTTGAAAAAAATAAAGCATATATCAAAACCAGAATTTACTTTTCTTAAGTCAATCCATTTTACAAAAAAAAAAAAAAAAAAAAAAAAAAAAATCAGTAGATAACCCAAACATTGGATCCTCTCTCATCTGTCTGTTAAGAGGTTACTTATTACCATTCATCTTCAGTAAATTTACTGAGACATAAAAGCAGTTTAAAGCAAGACTTTTATTGTTCAGAATAGATTGGAAACATAAAGCAAAGGCTAACAATAATCTAAGGTAGTCTCACAGGGTCTTTGTTTGGCTATCAAAAATATTATCCTTGAACGTCTAATTATAATACATAAAACATCTAAACAATAAATTTCTGAAGACAAGGTAAAACAAAATGAATAAAATACAGACTAAACATTTATATTTATGTTTCTATTGGTCAGTTTGACTTGGAGTATGTATTTAAGTGGCTTGATATATGTATTCAACAAACTCTGAAGAAGCCCGGATTGCATGGGGTGAAAGCGCTTAGTCTGTATTTTATTCATTTTGTTTTACCTTGCTGGATTTTCATTAAATGGCATTTCTGGAGTTTTTAGTTTCATTTTAGTTCAGCATTTGTGTGTTTGAGGTTTTCAGATGTGCATATGATTGTTGAGTCATATGAATATTGTATGAGGGAGGCCTATTGTGTGAATAGGTGGAGGGTGTTGGTATGAATGTTAAAGGGGAAGGGATGAAGAATAGAGCCTTGTGGTACACCAGTGGTGATTAAGAGTTATGAAGAGAGGGTGGAGTACCATTTTACTAACTAATAACTATTGGACAAGTAGCTTGTAAACCACAGAAGGATGGGCTGAGATAGATCTAGTGAGAACATTTGAAGTAGAGGTTTGCTGTGACAAATTGTGTTGAGGGCTTTAAACAGGTCTAGAAATAAGGAGACCAGTTTGCATTTGCTTTATTTACAGTATCTAAAAAGGTTAGAAGTGCAGAGTTAGTAGTGTGGGAGGGATGAAAGCCATGTTGTGAGTGGGAATTGGAGCTCTTCTTGCAGGAGATAGTTTAGCAATTGCTTCTGAATACATTTTGCAAGCAGTTTGGAGAGGGGGTAAGGGAGTATAAGATTTCTGTAGGTCTAAAGTTAGTGATGTCTGTTGAATTACCTCATTTGTGTAGACAGATAATGTGTGATTTATTTCAAGAGAGAAGTGATGTGGAATTCCTGGTCTGACCTGCTTATGAGGATTGAGACAGGATAGGCAATGCTATCAGCTGCTATTTTAAAGTATTCACTTGGAAGGTCATCATCAGAAGTAGAGCATGGTTGTAGTCTTATAAAGAATGTGGGACAAGTGTGTAGGTGAAAGTGGATATGGTGATACGTGGCTGTTGGCCAAGGTAGGGATGAGATGCTGTGGAATCCTTAGTTAGGGATGCTTTGCTATCTATGAAATAAGGTTGAATTATATTGCAGTTTTGAGATGTGAGAGGGTTTAGGGTTGAATTTTTGGCCAGGATGTAAGATTTCCTTAATGGCTGACCAGAACTATTTTAGGGTTGTGTTTACTATTGTTCTGAATGTTGTTCCAGTTTTTTGTCTTCATTTATTTTCTTTTCTTCATATTTTCATTGTATTCTGAAGTTTTTGAGATACTGTGGCGTATTATACTTTGTAATTCTTTCCATGCTTTTTGTATAGCCTTTACTTGCTTTTAATTTATTTCTTCTAGGAAGTGCAAAGCTATTTAGGATATTTAAGAAATTTGCATTAAATTAATTTACAGCATCATATAAGGGGAGGATTTTTAGGATATTTGAGTAATAGATCATAGGGTAGTAATGAATAATTCTGTTTTATAAACATACTGTTTAGTTCAATGTGAGAGATGTCTGGTTGTAGAGATTGGGAGATGATCACTGATAGATTATGACATTATATCTGTGGTACTGATTTTGCTATGGTCCGATACTAGGTTCTAGTCTAATAAGGAATGTGATGTCTTCTATAATATGTGGGGCTATTAATAACCTGAGTATGCATTAATATAGTGGGAGGGTGAAAGGTTATTGGGAATGATGCTGAATGTTAGTTGGAAGATGGGAAATATGAAAATAGAAACAGGAGTGTTTGTATGAGCTACTAGTAAGGTTGTTTGTGGAGGGTTAGGGAATGGGTGTCAAAGGCAAAACATGTATGTGGGAAGTATAATAGTCAAGTACGAGGAGGTAGTTGGGAATTGGGGTAGGGTAGGGTTGTGAAGCAAAGCTGAGTATAGTGAGGCTGATCATAGCAGGCTTTCTAACCTCAAGTCAATTATTATAGAGTGCAATCAGTTTATAGCCAATCCAAAACAATTAACAAGGAGGCACAAAGTAGAACAGGCTTTCTTTCACTTACTGAATGCAGAAATCAGGAAGCTAAAGAGACTACGTAACTGAATTATTCAGTGTAATCTTTTGGCCAAGAAAAAGAGCAGTGGCCAACTTAGTAAGTGGTCCTTAGAGTGCAAAGGACTACTCCTTTGAGAGGAATGTCACTGTCACTTTCCAGCACAGGACAAGCATTTATTTCAGCAGTTAAAGTTAATACACAGCAAGGTTGTTCTTGTTAAACTTGCCTACATTGCACAGTGACAAATTTCTCAGTGAAAAGTTTCAGGAGTTGGGCCTTGTGGCAGAGTTCCTGCAGTACTGGGGTCAGGGTTGGATGCAGTGACCACAGGCTCTGAAAAGGAAGGAAAGAAAAGAGAAAAACTCTACTTGACTGTAATATTATATCGAGGCAAAAATGTTAATACTTATTCCTATGGAGGAAGGACCATGGTGAGTCAGAGCAAGAGAATATGGAGTTTTGTAAAAGTAGAGAGATGGTATGAAGGTTTATGAATTTAAGGTCAAAACAGGTTTAGCAGGAGGTATACTAATAGAGAGCCACAGTAATACAGTATATAGAGCTGTGTAGAGCAAATCATCATAACATGGCACCACACTGATAAGCACAATATAAAATCATCATTTTGTAAACATTCATTGGATTAACCAGTACATTAAAAGAGTGTTACATATACCAAAAAGCCAGCAACTGACATTACATACATACTTGTTAAAGGACACAAACTCAACATACATAAAGCTTATTGACTTGAATGAAATTGATACAAATACAATATACTACCAACATCTTTTCATTGCTCTGTGTTGCATGTTATTTATTTGCTGTTGGGATCATGCTTATTAATGCGAGATCACTGTACATATGTTCATTTAAAATTCAATATCTATTACTTCATTATGGTATAGATTACATACATTTCTTTATTCCTTTAGATGCTACCTTCTGACCTCAGTGACTTTGCCTTTAGATGAGGAATATCTGTTGAATTTGATGTGTTTTGACACATGCAGTGTATTTGACTGTATTCATGTTTCAATGATTTACTTGTATTTGAATGGCAATGGATTGTGAGTTCAGCTTTTCTGGTCTGGGTCAAGGCTGATAAGGGTCCTTAGACCAGTTTACTTACCTGGTTAACAAATGTCAAACAAACAAACAAAAACATCCATGATGTTATTTGTCAACAGGCCAGATGCAGGGCAAATTCCTTTTTCTTTGGACTGCTATAATACACCAAGTAACTCATATTTTGTAATGTTTAAATTATGGCAGATCCATACAAAAATCTAAAAAAAAGATGTACAAAACACAATGTGAGCATATTTAGAAATATTTCTTGATGTGTTTGTAGACTTTGCATGGTAGGAAAATTAAATACATCAATAGTATCCATGTAGAAACAGATTCATGATACTGAAGATACTTCAGTATTGCATTGTTAGTAAGACCAGCACATATTAATTAAAGTCCCATCTATTACACTGTGTATTTGTTATATCAGTATGTTTGGAGGTTGTTAAATAAACATTCTTTAAACAAGAAACATCCTTACTGAATTATCATCTTTGACATAGGCAATTATACATTTGTATACATGAAGACAAACCATATTGACATATTTTGAGGTGCAAACATTAAACATCTCATATAATCTTCTATACAGTCATTATCAATCAAAAGCACATTCATTTCCTGCCTTCCCTTAAATCTCATTCCTCCTCCAAAGCATTATTCTACACTTATTGTTCCCACAATTCCTATTTTTTCTATGCAATTTGCCCCTATCCTTTTCTAAAGATCCCACTACCAGTTCTTTTATCTCTGTTACTATATTTACTATTTCTACTATGGTTGGTGTAGATGTTGATTTCCATTTTCTAGTAATTGCTTGTTTGGCATACATCAAAATTAAACTCAGCAAAGTCTTAGTATGTCTAGGCAGTTCTGATTCTGTATCTCATCTCAAAAAATAATTTCCTTAGTTATACCAATTTGCTTGTCTAGTATTTCTGACAGAATAGTTTGCAAGGATTTTTTATAGTCAGCCAACTCCCAAAAAGTATGTTCCTCCTTTTTCTCCCCCTCACACCTTTAACATTTGCACTCTACCTGTGGTAAAAGTTTCTGGAGTCAGCTTGGGGTATGAAAATACCTATGCAAACACTTGTTGTGTCTTTCGGCTTTTCCCGGTTAGGGGTCGCTGCAGCGGAACTCCGGTCCGCTAATGATTGGCAGTAGATTTTTACGTGCCGAGTTGCCAGCCCTGATGCACAACCTTCAACGAAGGTATGCCCATTCATGCATGTCTCCACACAGAAGTCGCTCTAGCTGAGAATCGAAAAGGACAACGTCGTACTGTGAGGTGACAACGCTACCGCAGCACCATCACCGCGGACTCCCAAGCAAAATTTCTAAATCTTCTAGACTTTGTTGCATATTTGAGAGCCATCCATTTATCCTCCCATTGTTTCTTTAAGAATTGCTTATCCAATCTCTCTTCCCAATCCTTTCTAACCTTCTCTGATTGATTCCTACAGTTGTCATGCAATATTTTATATGTCCTACTAATTATCGATTTTTAAACAACAGCTTCTGTTCTAGATTCTACTAAAAACTCTACCAATGCTGGCCTTTCACTTAGGATCCCCTATTCTTTTCTCTTTGCCTATACTCTGATATCAGTCTTTGATAGGGAAGGCAGTCCCTAGTCTACAGTCAAAATGCATTTGCGGTCTTTTTCCATTCTATTACATTTCCTACTCTTATTATTTGCTCACAATACTTTGGTTTTTTTGCCAGTTTTCTTCGGTAAATTTCAGCCCCCTCTTGCCTATTGTCTGTAACACTAATTGCAGTCATCCCTACTGGCAGAATCTTCTTTCTCCATTCCCATATTGACTTAGTTCTTAGAATACTTTTATGTTTCTCTATGAATATAATATTCTGTATGGTTATTGCAATTTAGTTAAGGATTTGCATCCAAAATCCCAGTCTCTCCTTATTTCTTGAGCTTTTCCTCTGTTCTATCATCACCCCTTTCCAGTTATAATTATAGCTTTCTGCTTGTGCTGTGTATAGGAGCTTTAACTGTGTAGCTCTGAAATACCCCTTCAACTCAGATAATCCCAAACCACCTTGTTTTGTTTGAAGGATCAACATATCCCACTCGACTCTTGCCTTCTTCCCATCCCAGATAAAATCCTTTAACTCTTTATTATTTGCTATCCACAGCTTCTCCTCTGGTTGGTAATGATATGCCTGACCTGTGTATAAAACTAAAAGTACTAAAAATATTTTCACTGATTGTATCTTGCTATCCTTATCCATAAAACACAGCTTCCAGTTTCTCAGTTTTAGTATTATGTTTTGTTTTGCCTCTTCCCACATATCCTTAGCTGGATTTAACATCAAAATTTTGAAGGCAAAATAATTTGGGATCAAAAGAACGAAATAAAATTCCAAAAACAAAAGCAACATTTAGCCTAAATGTCAAACGTTAGTAACATGATAAACGACATTTGACATACCAGATTTCTGGTTTCGAAAGTCTATATATCCTTTTATGTTTTAGCAGGTGGGCAAACCCCCCTGCACCCCCATCCACCTACACCCCCTGCAAATTATCTATACTCTAATATACAGTGAGGAAAAGGGCAAATTCCCAGATCATCACTGTACTGCAATCTCCATTCACCTTGCCAAAGTCATAACAATGAATCAAGCTTTACTTTCATTATTATGATTTCGTATTATTCCAGTTTGGCATTGTGAAACTTTGAAAACTTACTTTCGGCCACACAATTTTCCAACACAAGCCTTCGAAATTTTGATGGCAAACCCCTTAGCTGCCATAACACAATAATTTTTAAGCCATAATCTTAAGTACTTCATTTTAACATGTCCCCATAAATATGGGTATTGCTAAGCTAACTTGTGTGTGGGCGTATTGTTTACTGCTATTGCCTTTGTTTTATCTTCATTAATTCTATCTCCTGAAAAGACTTGACACTTTTTCAAAATGTTCCACATCAGTGAACTGTCCTTTTCTACTTTTGTCAGGTACAAGATAATATCATCTGCAAATAAAGCCAACCTTTCTTGATTACCATACCAATTCTATCCTTGAATTTCTGAGTCTTTTATTTTCTTTGTCAATGGCTTTAAATATAATGTAAATAACAAAGGGGAAAGAGGACATACCTGCCTGGTTCCTCTGTTCAAATAGAACTTATCAGAGATGAATCCCTCCACTTTAAATTTTGCCTTTGATCCCTGATATAAACTCCTAATTAACCTTATTTTTGTGTCAGAGAATGCTTATGCTTCCATTGCTCTTCTCATAAAATCCCAGTTTATATTTGTCAAATGCTTTCTCTGCATCATGCTCCATCAATAACAGTGGTATTTGCTTATATTCTGCTTCCCTCTGGATCATCATTATGCTATTAATGTCAACTTGTTTGCCTCCCCTCAACAAAACCACATTGATCCATATGTATCAAATTTAGCATCAACTTTGCCATTGTTTTAGCCATTATTGGCATACACACTTTATAATCATGGTTTAGAATCAAAATAGGTCTATATGAAGTTGGATTTGATGGGTCTTTACCATCTTTAGGTATTGTAGCCATCAAAGCTTTCTTCCATAATGTTGCATCTCTTTGTTTAAAATACTGGTAAAATACTGGTAAACAAAACTTTCAAGATGTTTATCAATTTCTTCCCTTCTAGCTTCCAAACTTTTAAAGGAATACTTTTTATTCATGGAGACTTTCCAGTAGATTGGTTGTACATTACAATTTCTCATCTCCTTCTATCCTGTTAATAATTGAACCTCATCTACTTCTGACTTTGGCTTATTTAATTCTTTCATAAACATTTCCATTTGTACTTTTTCACAATTTCCTCATTTCTCTGCTTTATACAGATTTTCATGAAATTTCTAAAATATTTCTATTACCTCTAAAGGATCTCTTTATTTTCATTGCTATAGGCTCCATAATCTTGGCAGCAACTCTTTCTACTTTCTGCTGCCTGAGCCATTGTGCTAAAAGGTTTTGAGCCCTGAAGTTATTATCAAAAAAAGTTGTTTAAGAGCAATTATTCTAAACTAGAGCATATTTATGAGGTAGTAACTTATTTTCTCTTTAACCTTATGTACTTGCATCTCTTCTTGTTCTATGGAATTCCCCCTATTCTGCAATACTTTAACATTTGTCAATCCCTCCAAATAATTCTTGTTACTTCTTAACCACATCTCTTTTTCTTTTTTTACCATATTTTTAAACCCCACTTTCATTTTATCCCACTCCTTAGCTATATTTTCTGGAGAAATTTGTATATTTCCTAATAGCTCATGAATTATTTCCACTACCCATTCCTTAAATTCCTTTGAGTGTTTAACAAATAGGTAACTCATTGTTATTTTATTACTCTGCATTTTTATATTAGCTATTATTGGCACATGATCTGAAGTAGTTATTGGATGCATATCAAAGCTTTCAATTAAATGCATATGTTCATGTACAATATAATTTCTGAATAGCCTAGCCTAGTTTTTGTACCTTGGGGAATAATATGTAAATTCTCTCCAAGCTCCTGCTACTGAATTCAAATCCTTTATACCAAATATTTTCATAAATTTCTTCAAAAATCTACCCTCTTTTGTTAGATTTTCAGCTACATCCTCACTGTAGCAAATCAAATTTCATTCCCCACCTATAGGTAATATTCCTTGCTGAAAGCTGATTATTTCTCCAGAATTTTCTTAAGCTTCGTTGTAACACTCTTTGGTAGAGTATAAATACATCCCAGCATAATATTCCTCCCTTGCCAGTAGACTCTTACTACTACATATCTTTCATTATTATCTTTTTTTCCTCTTCTATCACTATTGGAGCTCCTCTAGCAATTAATATAAGTACAAACCTTTTACTTTGCCCCAGATATTTTGCTGAATAACTATCTTTTTAATCCTTTCTTTATCATATTAACATGCTTGGTTCTTTCCAAATATGTCTCTTGTAGCATAGCTATTTGCACTCTGCATTTCTTAATATAGTTCACTACTCTTTCTTTTTTGTATACATGTGAAGCCATTCACATTCAAAGATAACATTGCAAGTGTTGCCATTATGATAAGAAGTTATTATTGCTAACTGTTATATGTAATAGCTTTTCTTAAATGTCCAGTTTTAGCTTTTGTGTTACATGCATACACTAATGTTGGACAGGTTGATCTTCTATACAGTTATTCATTATCATATCCATTTGAACCTATGTCACATCTTATAAGAATTTTTGTTTTAATGAAAACCCTCAAACAAAAAAGAAAACACACTCCAGAACACCCTGTAACCTATTAACTTAACACAAACATACATCTTCAAATAATGAAGTTTAAACCTTCTAACAGGGACAATTATCCCAGACTGACAGCTACACTCACAAGCTTTAATTGACTTATAATGTAGGTTGTCCATGCCAAGAAGTGTGGTACAGCCTGTGCTTCTACTTACAGTAAGTGCTATCTGTTTTTGACTTATTTTATTCCTCTCCCAAATTCTTTCAGAAAACAATACATTTTAGATATTGAAAGAAAAACAATATTTACTTTTAATTGTCCTGCTTTTAGCTCATCTCAATAAAAACATGAGAACCAGATACACAGTTACCTTCAGCTCAAGCTTCTCATATTGCACTGTGAACATTTATTTGCTAAATGAAAACTTTTAATTACATTCAATGTTTCTTGTATTTACTTTCTTCCACTTAAAACTTGCTGTTAGATCAAAACAAGAGCCTTAAACCAGTCATCCCAATACGCAGAAGTAAGAAAAATCATACCAATTTACATATATCATGCTCTGTGTACTTTTACAACACACTCTTCACCTCAACAAACTAAGATTACAACATATTATCTTATACATGCTTTTGTCCAGGCTTTCTTCTCTTTTTACATTGCAATACCTACATTACTTAAAACTAAGCAAGAAGAAAGAAGCAAAAAAGAAGCAAAAAAGGACACCTGTTCACTTCAGTATCT
The DNA here is from genome assembly GCF_019279795.1 of Protopterus annectens. NCBI lineage: Eukaryota > Metazoa > Chordata > Ceratodontiformes > Protopteridae > Protopterus > Protopterus annectens. The sequence continues at coordinate 395,037,518 of NC_056738.1, read as the reverse complement.
CTATTACATACAAATAACTGAAAATGCTTTACCGTATAACATTCAGTATATGTCACATTTTATAAAAATGCTGTTAAGAACAAAAACTGTTTTACTTAGAGTTACCTCTTCCCTTCCTCTTCCTCTCTCCTTATTGTCCTTCCAAACATTAATGACATAAAGTAGGGCATATGCTTTGGAGTCCCCTACAAGTTTATCAAAACTCCAATATTTCCAGGTTTTCTTATTATGCCATATTTCACAAGTGTTTCTGATGCCTTGTAATCCTAGCTTTATTCATTAATTTCCAAGTTACTGGTTTTCTTCCTGTTGATATCCATCTCCCATATCCAGTGTCTGATTCATTTCCAATGTACTCCTGGTTCTTCTAGTCAACTCCTGTGCTTTTTTGTCTCTCAAGCATTTTCCTTTTGAACACTGGAAAATATTTCACTGGCATAGTCTCCCTATGAGCTTTATTATCAGAAGAATAAGAAACAGAATCATCTTCTGTTTGATAGTGCATATTTTGTTGGACAAACTTTTATATTTCCCCCTTAGCATGTTCTGCATCAAAAAATTAGTTTGACTCTCTAGGAAAAAATATTCTGAAAATAGTTGGATACAGTAGCTTGAATCTCACACCTGGTTCTTGACATTCCCTGATTACTGGAATAAATATGCTCCTCTTCTGCCTGGTGTATAGTGAGTAATAATTTTCCACAACCACACTATTGTCTCCAGCTTTTAATACTTTGTCCTTCTGCCCAGTTTTGCCAGAATCAACTCTTTCTGCTGGTAGGATTGCACCTTTACTATTAGAGTTCTTGATTGCTTTCTCATGGCCATGTTTGGAGCATAAACATGATGCACTGCTGTGGAATACCAGTCCAGTTCCTTATCTGTGGTTTCATAAAATTAATAATCTGTTTCTTTCAGTTTCACCTGTACAGTAGAAAATCTCAGGTTTTCCCTATATGCTCTCTTCTTGAGCAGTCTCATACTTAGCCAACCATTTCTTCATTTTGACCTCTGATTTTTACAGTTTTATCAGCTAATCTGAATATCTGTTTAAAGCTTCTTCTATTTTTTACAGCCTTTTGTTATTTTAGTTGACATACTCATTCAGTGTTTCATTATATTTAGTCAGCTCTGAGCACATTTGACTTTAAATAACTGGAAGCCATGTCTTGCACTAAAACTGGAGCTTGAACTGCTTTTTGCTGAATGGCTGCAGGATTATTTCCAGGCAGTATGTTTTCTCTTCACCTTTTGAGGTTGATTTTCTTTCAGGTTCTCTAACTTTCTTCAGTGGTGATATCCAGGCAGTGCACTTATTAGCCAGTAAATGAAATTTACCCCAAAAGACAAATTCACTGGCTTTCTTTACTGAGTTTCTGTTTTCATGCTGGAAGAGCTGAAATTAAGCTGTTACTCAGTATGCAGCCATATTGGAAGTCCTCATTAAATAGGAATTGCTATGCTAAAATCTGATAAGGATGGTTTTAGATATGAGGGATCTAGTCCAACCAATAGTGACAGTGGTAACAATAATACAGAAAACTCTTGAGACTGTATGTGTGAATTCAGATAGTTCTCAGCTGATGAGGACAATGGGTACTGTAGCAATGTAGCCATTTGACAGAGAAACAGATACTGACTATGGCAAGAAGACAAATCTAAATATCAAGCTAAGTATACAGCACAGATCCTGAATTTATTTAATTTGAATTTAGTCTACTCTGTGAAAGTCAGTCTCGGTAGGTGGATCATGACAGGCAGGAAGATAAAGACTACAGGGTTAGTGAAGGAGATAAAACCCATTCTAAAAAGGGTGAAGATGGCCAATTTTAAACAAAAAAAGCCTGGCATATAATGACTGGCAGAAGATTAAGACAAACAGAGCAAAAGAAGACCAGCAAACAGCAGATCCTTTAGAAGTCTATCACTGTGATATGGCTTTAGACAGCTCTACAAAACTTTGAGCATGGTGCTACCACCTATGATTGCAAGGTGATATCCATCTACTCATTGAGATATACCTTCACTTACAAGCAGTGCAACAGTATGATCATTATCAGCAGTATAGGAGTTTTGAGAAATGTTAGAAAGAGCTCATACTAGTTGCAAGACCAAACAAAATTAAATTAACTAGAGGGAAAAAGCAGCTAGACTGGAACACCCACTTAGTGTAAGCAGAAACATATATTTTTGAGAGTGGTCAAATACAAAATGTATATTAGGATCATGAATTTCTTGTTATGGCTGCAAACGTATTATATCGAAGTGATGATGTGGATGAGGTTTATTAGGATGGTGTGGAATATAACAAGTTGGTAGTGTTGACTGAAGTGTTACAGGGTTGGAATATGATGATATTATTGCTTTTCATAATTATAGCTTACTCTTGTCATGACAAAGTTCAGCTACATGCATTTCCATCTTGTTATGACTCTTAAGATGCTGTCCCCACTCCCACAGCAAAGAATCCATCCCTGTAGCATTCATATCTTCTTCAACCAGTTATTTCCATAGCATTGTTATTAATTCAGGAAAGTTATACAAGAATTTCCTGTCTAGAAGCAATGATCAGACATATGTTAACATTAAAGGTTTTGAGTAAACAGAAAAGTACAAGGCAAAGAGCCTTAATGCAATACCAAGGCTTCTGTAGTAATGTTAGAAACTAGGTTACTACATTTTCCTTTGTGCCAAGCTAAGATTTCAGATTCCTGATAGAAATAGTAGTACCTCAATAAGTCATCCCCAGTACAACTTTTTTATTCTTAGCCTTCCAAATATCTACAATGTTATTTATTGGAGATGGCTGAAGAACTAAATTACTGAGCTAGGAAAAAATCTTTGCAGCTGCTGCTATGTGGACAAGTGGCCACACTATGAATGAGAGGTCTATCACTGACCACTGGGAGAAATCCTGCCTTCTCCTAATGTATTGTCTTCTTATTTTAAACTGATTTTCCAGTGTTAGGATATACATAGCTGCATTTGATGAGTCAAGTGCTGTGATGCATTTTTACACTTGTCTATAGTCTATAGTTATGTATTTGAGCTGTTTTTTAATGAAAAGCTTCATAAACTTTTTATTAAACCACATCCCAAATAAATTCAGCATTTACTACTTTGGCATTACCTTGGGATAACGTGTTGTGTCCATTGATTTTAATAGGGCACCTTTGCTCACGTGTGGTGGTGGGTCCATTAAAGTCTGTGGATGCAATACATGTTCTTCCTACATTGATGCCACTCAGATTAAAGTTTACTGTTTTCACTCAGTGATGTCAGTGTATTAAAACTGTATTTTTAAAAGTGTTTTTTTTTTGGTGAAATGCAACAAGAAAATGCTCCCTAATGGATAAAGGTGCTGTTTGACACTTTTTGCACAGCACGTTGTGGTGCAAAGTTAAGATTAAAAAACATTGGTAAAATGACTTTGCTAATTTTCTGTGTCACTGATTAGCACTACTGGCAGTTCTAACCAGGAATTTGTTATGCAGTTGTAGACAGGCAGCATTATTCATTTCTGAATTTAAAAATGACAACACTGAGCTGATCATATTATTTAGAGGGTTGAAGGCAAGCTTGTCGACTGTTTAAACTCTAAGGCTCTATGAGAAAGATTAGGGTATTTGATAATGCTACTTATAATGTGCATGCCATACAGCTGGAAATTCTGATTCAAATAACATCATTCACATACACTTGTAAGTTGGTGGGGAATAACATCACCAGACAAATATATGCTGAACTGGATTTTTATTAGCAAGGCACCTGGGACTCCCAATGACCATCTTGTGAAACTTGGAAATTTGTATCAACAAATTCAGTATCAGGTATTAGGTGATCCAGAATGTTCTCTTCAACTTGCACATGAGCATTCATTGACATGTAAGGAGTAAGCAGAGTAGAGTAGGGCACTTTAATCACTGCTTGGAGGTTTGTTAAGATAAGGGATGTTCTCTCTCTCTCTCTTTCTCTCTCTTCATTAGGAGGGATGACAGTGTAAAGTCTACATTACTTATTACCACTGTATATGGGGAAAGATGAAGGTAGCAGTCACATAGAAAGGGAAGGTGTACGGGGCACATATACACTGTATACATACATGTCAGTCACAGGTCCGGTGGAAGGTTCCACTGATTGCTGTCATCTAGCTGGGTAGAAATTAGTGGACCTCAAATTATTAATAGGTGAGTGCAGGAGTATGAGCAAAGTTCTATCATTACTAAAGCATGGATATTTATTGGATAAAACCACTGCATTTAGAGTGGGAGGACTAATAAACTTGCAGTGTAGTGAAGGGTTCCATCCACTGCTGGTAGACGATGGGTGGAGGTGCTGTACTTCAGAATTTCTTACAATATTACCACCAAACTTTATATCAGCAGTAAGCATGCTCATGAATCTCATCTCTTATCACCACTTATACTTAATAGCATTTAGTTGACTTATGATATAGCCATGGCCAAATAGAAATATTTGAATCATAAGCCAGCATTTTTTTTTTTATGTCCTGCACTAGCTTGGAGTGAGGGTGCATGGAACAAGGATTTTCATGAACCCCACCCACAGTCTTTTGGCACCCTTTCATACATTGAAGATATTTACATATTCTATTGCAGAACCTTTCCCCTTTTTCCATTTCATCTTTCCTGATATGTCATATAGTTTATTCCTCTTCACTCATCTTGAACAATTGGTGTGGCTGATCATTTTATTGGCTTGCTGTTTTGAGTTACATTTCACCATTAACCTATGCATTTACCTATACCTGACATGCTAATTACTGCTGCCCCTTTTCATCATCATATCTGCCTGGCATTAGTTAGAACAACACTAAAGAGAATATTTTATTACAAGACTGCAATTCATTTTGCATTACCAATTTACAACTTAGCAAGGAGTCGAGTCATAAATTCTGTATTCTTCTCAAAATTATGTGAAATTAACTCCCTTTTGTTTTCAGCATGTTGCTTTGCATTGTTCAAAATGTGATTTCTATTGGTCATTTTCTATTTTTAGTTGCAAATATTTTAAGCAATTGTTTGTGCGTTTTTGTGGTTATTTTCTATGCAGCTTATCAACACGTAAAGAGGTTGTCATATGACTTGCAGTTTAACAAAAAGCTATGAAAAATGAGCTGTTCACATTAACTACAAGGCAATGCTGTCATTAGACTCAATTACACTCAGATCTGCCTCATGCTTGGTTTCTACTCATGTTGCATTATCTATCAGATGACATGTATTAAAAGCAGGGTTTCAGTTTCCTGTTACAGTTGTGCTGCTTTTGCTGTTGACTTTGGAGGAGGAGTCAATCTGCCTTTATTATGGCGGCACTGCAGATGTGTGACATCATTAAGTTATGCCATTATGCAACTGCCTGTAGGTGTTCACATGTCTGAAGGCTTAGCATTTCATATGTAGTTTTGTGAGGATGATTCCCCTTAAGGTGTGTCAGTATTGATCAATAATAAACTGTGTGCAGTGCAGATGCACTGTCTATGAAACAGTTTAAAAGTCCTTGGCATATTTAAACAAACAAATACTTAACAGTTTTGATTACCATGGGTTGCTTGACCTACCTTTGTATTCATTCATGCTGATGGGCTAAATGTGATGACCAGAGGATGCAATTATTAAAGTATTGTGTTTATGTCTGTGAGTTTAATATGATGTTTTAAAAGCAGATCATGGTTTTCAATGCACACTGTATATGTTTATTTTATTTATTTATTTATTGACATTTGATTACTGAGAAAGTCAAACTGGGTAGGAACCCATTTTCAGTGGCGGTCAGAGAAGCATTACAAAACATTTTAGGAACAATATTTTTACAGTCTTTAAAAATAATACAAAAAACGAATACAGTTTAAATACTTATACCAAATTAGACATAATAAGAAAACATTGGTTGAGCATAGATGCAAGCTATATGACAATGATTCAATAGTTAGAAAAATTTTAGCCAGTTTGTAGAAAAGAAATAAAGGTTAAGTTAGTATAATAAAACAAGAATTGCAATACAAAGCAGGTTTACGGTATATTTAGAAACACAAGAGAGACAAACTGACAGAAGTAAGGAAGTGAGTGAAGAAGGAAGAGTAAGGAGATGTAAGGTATGAGTAGGTATTTCTGCACATTTAGGGATATAGTCTGTCCTGGTGTGGAGCAGGGACAGACAGCCTTTAGCTAAGAAGTCTTTCAGAATGGTTTTGAATGATGGGAGGGAGGGTATTAACCTGATGGATACAGATAAGTAGTTCCATTTCTTAGCAACATGGTAAGAGTACAGACAATGCCCTTGAGATTTGATAGGTTTGTGGACAGCCAGGAGTTTTTGGTCATTGGATCATAATGACTAACTAGGAACATTGTAGTGTAGAATGTTATTTAGTGCTGGACAAGCAGATGGATACTGGATAATTCTGTAGGTGGTAAGAAGCTGTGAATATATTAGTTGAGGTAGTTCTAACCAATTTTGGCTTTTTAGTGCTAAGCAATGGTGAGTTCTGAAAAAGGTATTTGCTGTAAATTTAGCTACTTTATTATGGCATCTGCTCAAGGTTTGTTTTTTGTGAAGCCTGGAGGTTAGTAAGGATGGGAGTACCATAAAGAAGAGTGGGGAGGAGGTAAGTAGGGGCAAGTGTAGTTTTAGTTGCATCACTATGAAATGTTTGACTCTGTAAAGGAACCCCAGTTTTTGATGAGTTTTTCTTATGTGATTTAGTATATACAGGTCAAATTTAAGATTATCATCCCTCATAATTTGCTATGAGAAATAAATTCAATGGTTGTATTACAGAGAGAGAAATTTAAATTTTGTTTTCTTCATGAGAGATGGATTTGGAGAGAAAAGTAGTTTGTTTTGTTAGAGTGGAGCATGAGTTGTGAGTTGCAAAGCCATGTTTCAGTTGCCATTAAAGCTTCCTGAGTAATTTTTTAGAGGAGTGCCACATTGTCAGATGTGCAAATGAGTGTGGAATCATCTGTATATTTTACTGGGGAGGCCTGTTGTGTGGATGGTGTTGGTGAGCATGTTAAAGAGGAGGGGATCAAGGACAGAGCCTTGTGGTACACTGCGGTAACTGGAAGGTATGGAGAGAAGGTGGTGCCATTTTACTGACTGATACTTATTGGACAGGCATCTTCTGAGCCATAGAAGGGCTGAGAAAGAACTAATGAGGACATTTGAAATAGAAGTTTTCCATGACAAACTGTGTCAAATTTATTGGGAGAGAGGTTAGGATTGAATTTATGGCCAGGATGCAAGATTTCTTTAATGGCTATCCAGAAATTTTAGGGTTGTGGTCACTATTATTCTGAAAGTTATTACAGTATAGTTTTTTGTCTTCATTAATATGTGTTTTAGTATAATTCTGAAGTTTTCAAGATACTGTGGTGTTTTATATATTTGCCATTCTTTCATTGCTTTAACTCTATCTTGCATTAGCATTCTAACCTTTTTTGGATAGCCAAATTGTATTATTTGTTTTTAGTCTCTTCCTTCTAGGAGGTGCAAGGCTATTTAGGATATTCAGGAACATTGTACTGAATTCATTACAGCATCATCTAAGGAGAGGATTTTTATGTAGTTCCAGTTAATAGATGATAGGTTAATAATGAACGTTTCTAGGTTACACTTAGAAAGGTTGTGTGTTGTTTTATAAACATGCTGTTTAAGTGGATGTGAGATATCTGGTTGTATAGACTGGGAGATGATCACTGAGACAGTTAGACATTGTACCTGAGGTGGTGTATTTGATAGGGTCTGATACTAGGATCAAGTCTAATAGGGAATTTGATGTCTTGTTATAATGTGTGGGACTATTAATTAGTTGTGTGAAACTAAATATGTTCACGCTAGATGTATGTGATTTAGAGTTTATGTCCAACCAACTGACATTCACATCAACTAGTAGTATCTTTTCTTGTGGAACTGTTATGGATACCTACTGTAGGATGTCTTCCAGTATAGCTGTATTGTAGCCAGGCGGGATGTAAAGAACAGTAATACATATTTGTTTAGAATTGTTTAATTTTAGGAAAGTATTAAGAAGCTCTGCTAAATTAAATTTTGGTGCTGGTTTGCTGTAATGGGAAACATGGAAGTTGTTGGGAAATATTAAAGCAATACCACCACCTTTCCTCTTTATATGGTCATTATAAATGATATGTTAAAGCTGGGAAGTGTAATTTCAGAGTCATTTATTCTGGATTTAAACCAAGTTTCAGTTACAGTAAGACTATCAGGCTTGTGTTGAGTAATCCAGACATGCAGTTGAACAATTTTATTTCTTATGCTTCTAACATTTATGGCAGCAAAATTAGATGAGCTACCCACAATAAATGTGAAATTAAAAGTCTTGCAAAATGGGTTGGGGACTGAATACTGAAGGGTTAGAATAGTGTGTAGAAGAGAATTGTCTTGATGTTCATTGTGATAGGTGGGGTGAATGTTTCCTCCTAGAAGGATTTTAGTATAGCGGGGATTATTTATACTTGTTTTTGGAAAGTATTTTTCCAGTTAAAATTTTGTTTTGGTTTGAGCTGAAATGGGGGTAAAACAATCTATATTTGGAGCAAAGGTAAGAGGGGAGGGTCATTAACTAGGTTTGGTGTGATGTGTGGAGAGTATAGGGAGGAAGTGTGTATAGGTGGTTGGGACAGAGTTGGAGATCTGTTGAGCGCTATTATAGAGTCATAGTAGGATGAAGGATAGCCCAGTAGCAGGAGAAGAAGAGAGGATAAGCTGATTAGTAGCATGATTAGTAAAGGTATCTGTATGTTATAGATGGCAGATAGTGGGAAGCAGGGATCAAGAAGGAAAAAGAGGTTGTAGGGTAGAAGGATATTTATTGGTGGTGCAGACTGAAAGCTGATAGAGGGTAGGTAGGAAAGAAGTATTTTCTATTAAGGAAGAGAGTTAGGTTGTCCTAGTATATTCTCTGGAATGTAAGAAATAGGGGGCTTAAAAAGCCGGAGATTGAGAATGTAGGTAAAACAGGAAGAAGTGAGAGTTTATTTGGAAAGTAGAAGATACAATGCATAGGTACTGGTAGGGAGGGGTGTGACTGTGAATGTATATAGTGCAAGTATGAGAGAGAGAAAAGTTGTTGGAAATGGTGCTAAATGATACACACACACGCACACACACACACACACACACACACACACACACACACACACACACACACACACACACACACACATATATATGGTTCCTGGTGCAGTCAGCAGTTTCCAATTTCCTGTTCGCTTTAATATAAATAGTAAAAAAATGTACACCTTAGACCAGCATCCATAATCAGTTTTAACATAAACTATCATCTGGTGAATGCAGATATATTTTGTCACCTTCATCTGCCAGCAGTATGGAGTAGTGCATTAATGACATTCAGTTTCAAGATGTTGGAGGCTACGTAGCTCCCAGTAGCGGCTGGTGACTTCAAATCAAAGGGGGGTTGCAGGAGACAGCTGAACGGGTGCGGTCAATGGGAAGGGTGTGGTCAACTAGAAATGGGTGGAGCCATGCTTAAAAAACACAAAAACTGGGACTTAATTAAATATGCTGCCCTGGTTGCCAAACCATCATTAAGAGAGTCCAATCAAGACAAAATAAAGTGGGGAAGAAAAAAAATATTTCAATGCATTTTCTACATTATGACAGCTTGCTTAATATCTACATGGAAACAAAAAGGTTGTGAGGCATGAAAAAATAAATTTCTTTTTAAATACATTACTGGAATGCCAGTCAAAATCAAGTATAAAAAAAACAAGCAGCACTCAAGTCAACTCAAACCATTCCACGTCTCCTTACTTATAATTTATATTTAGCTTTATAAAAGTACCAATTAACATGCAGCCAACAAGCAACAACATGCATTTTCTGAATAATAAGAAGCATAAATCAACAGTATTAAAACATGACAGAAAACCAGAACATCCTGCAAAATCGAGGACAGATTAAAAGCAACTGTACTTGTGTCTACCTTGGATGGGGGGATACTCTGTCTGCACACTTGCACTGCATAACTGCTCCTTGCCTTGCTTGGACACATCCAAAGTCATTGCCTGGGGTAGTGGGGTACAACAAGTTATGTCACAATTTGAAATGTCTCTGGCTGATGGTGATAACCCTGACACATTTGTCATGCTCTCAAGCTCAGAGCAACAAATCTGGACAAAGGCCCAAAAATAGGGATACATTTTAAATATTGGTCTTATAAACATAGAAAGTTGTTAGAATAACTGGATTTGTGTTAACATGCATTTTCTGAAGGATATGAAGTCTGGAAATCAAATACATATCATTATTTAGTGGCTTTAATCCTTAGATCCTCCCAGTGATTTGTCACAAGAAGACATTTTTTAAGAAGAACAGACCAAAATTTTGAGGCAGAAATCTGGACATTTTGTGAAAATCCGTACAGTTGAGAGGTATGGAATGGTCCTTCAGCCATATTTAATATTAATAATTAAAATGTATATACCTATGAACCAAAAATAGCAGTTTTTATTACAGCATCAGAACATGAGTCTGTCATTTAGAATGTCCCCTCCATCGGAAAACAATGACTTCATTTTTTTTATGCAGTTGAGGACAGCTTAGTTATTAGTTATTAGAAATGTTATAGCAGCACTACTGCCTATATAAAAGAAATATCTTTTCTAACAGGCAATTGTGGCAATTGCTGTTTGCTGAACAAATTTCCTTCCAAATCCAATCTATACAATAAACAAGGCAAGGCCAGCCTTTATTTAGAACTGCCAAGTTAGTGTTAAATTCAGACAGTTAAACAAACGGGTATCTAAAGAATTCTCGTTGGCACAGCGGGCTCCTATTTACAATGAGGAATGGTTGAAAGTAACGTGTACTACTATCCAAAAATCAAAGTGGTCCCCTGTTTCTGCTAGAGGAAGTACCATGCTTAATACTGTCAATTTTAAATTACTTAAAGATAGTTTCAGTCCACCCCATACAAACAAATTAAATGTCAATATTCACACAGATACACTGAGGCCATCAATTTAACCATACCTCCCATCTCTTTAACTATATGTGAAAAATCATTTGCAAATTGGCACAGGCCTGTTGGAACAATCTGCCTAAACAAAATACGCCCAATAGAAAGCATTTTGCAATTAAAAAAATGAAGAAACCCATCATACTAGAAAGCAAATGCACTGGTTTCAGAGACACTGACTAGCCTTGTTAACCACTGTTTGACACCATGTGTGACTGATTTACAGTTTCAGAACTGTTTTTTTTTCAATATGACTTGTTTAGTTGACTGTATGCATCATGTATACATTAATATTTTCTTATATTGTATCTGTGTGTCTGTATATATTGTCTCTGTCTCAGCAATTGTTATGTCTTTATGATCATGATCTTGGCATGATCTGTTTACCACAATTTATATATCATTGTAATTACTGCTGTCATTGCCAAATGGATAGGGTTGTGACTGAAAAGAGTTTTGAATCATTCCACTAACCCATTTAGCATAGATAAATAAATAAATAAATACATAAATAGAAGGTGGGTATGCTATAATTATCTCAGAAGTAATGAAAAGGCCAAACTTGCTTCCTCACTATGCACACATGTTAAACGTAAATCAACAGCTGCAATTTTCCCACATTCAATTCAACAAATGCAAATCTAAGATTTTGATTTTAGATTAATATTTTGTACTGGATAAACTAAAAAGTTAGTGTCTAAGCTGTATAAAAGTACTTTCAGCTTAGTATTAGGAAGTAACATAAATAAATGAATTGACTACAATAAAATGTTGAAAACAGAAAATGCAATATCATGGGAATATTAATAAAAATGTTATCTTAAATGTCCCTCAGTACACAAAACTGCAGTTTACGTGATTCATGACATTACAGAATGAATATTTTCTCTGATAAAACTACTGTCATATAAAATTACATCATCAGTAGAGTCCTCAGCATGAAAGCATCACTTTGATAAACTCAAACATATATAATATGAATATTAGTAAAGATGTGATATACACTGATGCCCCTTGGATTTGTTGGATTTCTTGTCGTTTACCATTAAGATTCCTCCCTAGAGGAAACCCTTCAAAAACAGGCACACCCCACCCTATTTCAAAAAATAGAAGCAAACAAATTTTGTATGTGCTTACATCCTGTGACTGACCAATGTTCTGTCCAACTATTGGTTGTCTGTCTTGCAACCATAGTTTTCTATGATTGGCTCTGACTTCTGTATAATCATGACCAAAATAAAGCAGACATCATAGAATGAACTAGTTATTCATTTTAACCAGGTAAGCTAACTATACTCAAATGTGCTGTTCCTCAGAGATAAAGAAGGAATTTTATCTGGAAAAATGCCTTACATGGAACAACAGAGCTACAGCCAGGTCATCTGGTAACCTATTCAGTTCCACAGACTGGCATTCCCTCAGCAAACGAAGACTAAAAATATAACAAAAACTGGTCTTCCAGTCTGAACTGTGACTGTAGAAAGCAAGGTATGGATATTATTATCATTAAGCATAACTAAAACATAAAAAGTGCAAATATTTTTTTTTTTTGCTTGAGGGCATACTCTCTTGCACCCCAGTTTGTGGGAGACATCACCCCTACTACACCACTTAAATTATATAAGCCATCTTCACAGTTGCACTGCAGTGGAGAAAACAGGAAACATTGCCTTGCTCCATATAGGTAACCTCAGTTTTGTGAACCACTACAAAAAAAAAAAATCACACTAAAGCTGCTCAATGGAATACCTCTCAAAAGTATATATTAGCCAACTACAAGTGACTAGCAGAAACTACTGCCATCTTGTCCCTGATATTTAGTATGATAGATTATTAAACATTACACAGACAGTACACAGATTCATTGTCAGTCATTTGAATGTACAAAGAAGTCTACATACTTTAGTACAGAATGCATTTCATATTAGCAGACTAACCCAGGGCCAGAATATACACATGCGGGTGTAGTGTACATTTTTTAAGCTTAAATACATCCTTGTCACAAGCCAGTCTAGCTTTCAATTAATTAGTAAACCTGATGAACTGTGTACACAAAAAGTAGTACTACAAAGAAAGAAACGTTTTCACTTACATTACGGTCGCCTATAAAATAAATGCATTATGCACCATAGTTCTTAGCAAAAGAGAAAATGCCTCCAAAATTAGCAAGAAATTACAAATGGTAAAGACGGACTCTACATCACTTAGCGACTCACTTACTGTTGTAAGAAGGTGAACGAACAGTGAACACAGGCAAATTGAGGCAACACAGAAGTTAGGAAGAATAAGAATCAAAGTTCAACTCTGACTCTCTCAGCAAAAACCAAAGGCAAACAAGTTATTTCACCAACGGACCAGTAGCAAAAGTACTGTGCTAGTGCTAGTCTACTGATTGTTGGCTGGATGGCTGCTGATTAGTTCTCACTCACTTCTTGAAAAAGAGAGCAAGAACCAATCAGTAGCCATCCAGCCATCCGCGTCACGTACATGACAGCAGACGTGGCAGTCCAATCCCCTTCCAGTTTACTGTGCGGTTAAACCACATAGACTTCTGGGCATCGCACTGATGTCTTTGCTCATTAATCTGGACTGCTTTTACAACAGTCCTGAGCCCAGATTTACAGAAAGTAATAATAAAAAAAAAAAAAAAAAAAAAAAAACGGAACTCACCGAGCATGCGCAATTGCGCAGTTCAAGTTCCGGGACAAAGGACAGAAAAGCACCGCAGATTTGAATTGAAATAATTTATTTATAAATGTTTTATTTTTTAAACTTTCTTTTCCTTTTCTTCACAGCCGGTGGGGCTGCAGTCTTGCAGTCCAATAGCACGGGCCGCCACTGGTAGCTCCCCTTTCTGTGGAGCATGAATTTTATAAATTGTTTCTGGTGTAACTTGTGCTGACTGAGAGCTTACTGCTGGGGGCATTGTGTGTCTTACAAAAACAGATGAACCTTCAAATTGTTGTGTGGGGTGGTAAGAGGAAGTTAAGAAGTGATGTGCAACAAGGTTGTGATGGTCACTGCAAACCTCCTAATGTACAGATAAACACACTGAAGGCTTACTGGTGACATTAGTGAAAATAGAAGGAGAGCAAAAATGACACCTAATGCATGATAAGTGCTCATCTTTGTATGGAGGGTCAAGTTGGGTGAATGAAGGTTTCCCCACAGAAGACTGGAGTTTTCATTTTGTTTTTTACTGATTGTTTTTTCAGTGACCTTCTCACTCATTGTTTTAGTTTGTTGTTTGGGATATTTTTGCAGTGACCCTAATGATAATGAATATCAGCTGGGTATAACATCCCTGTGTTTCTAATGCTTAGTCAAACACTCTGCTTGTGTTGTGCTGACAAGGTCATAACAAGGCCGAAATATGCATATCCACAGCTAGTGGGGTTTGGATTTATTGGCCTGAAATTGTCCATTAAAACGATGAAACAAGTCATGGGCATTCAGAATCGACAATTAGCTGAAACACCTGATGTTCATAAGGATCATTTGCATATATCCCATGTGCTTCTGATACAAGAGGTTTGGGAGGTCACTTAGTGGAACTTCTAGCTTTGCCGGAGTTTTCATTTTGTTTTTACTGATTGTTTTTTCAGTGGCCTTCTCACTCATTGTTTTAGTCTTTCAAGTATCCTGGCAACACTAGACTTAAAAGATGCTTATCATTACATTCCTATTCATCCAGACTTCAGGCATTTTTTTAAGGTTGGGTCTGGATCACGTTATCAGTTCTCTGCCTTACCCTTTGGATTATCCACTGCACCAAGAATGTTAATTAAGTGTCTAGCTCCAGTTATAGCTCATTGCAGGCTACAGGGAATCCCCATTTTTCCAGATTTGGATGACTTGTTATCTTTGCAGAGTATTTTTCAAAATGATGGAAATCTCTCTCATGGGTAAGAGATCTCTTGCACAAACTGAGATTCCAAGAGAATATTCAAAAGTCTTTCTTGACTCCCACTCATAGGACTGTGTTCCTGGGATGTCAACTAGAAACCTCTGTTTGAAGAGCTTTTCTTCCACAGGAACAAAATAGATCTTTATTTAGACTTATTTCTAAGGTTTTCCACTCAGACTTTGGTCACTGCGAAGGAATACCTCAGGATTTTGGGTCTCATGTCATCTATGATTTCCATGATACCCCTGGCAAGACTCCACATGAGCAAGACGCAGTGGTATTTGAAATCTGTTTGGTCCCAACATAAACACCTGTTATCTTTTCAAATTCCAGTACTGGGAATTGTCAGAAGAAAACCATTAGGTGGTAACAACAGATATCCTTAACTCAAGGTCTTCCCTTTTCCCTCCCTGCTCTAAAGCATTCAGTCACCATAGATGCTTCAGATTTTGCTTGGGAAGCAGTTTCAGGAGAGATAAAAGTGCAGGGAGTATGGGACATCCAGGACAGACACAAACACATAAATGTCAAGGAGGTACTTGCCCTGATCAAGGCTCTCTATTCTCTGAATCACCTTTGGCCCCCAGACATCTTCATGTGGTTACAGACAATACCACAGTGATGTCACTGGCATGGAGGAAGCAAGTCACACCCCTTTGCAGACTAGTCATATTAGCTTGGGATATAGCTTCACAGCTCACTTTTACTTTACAAGTGTCCTACATTCTGTCAGAGCAACACTGTGTGGCAGACAAACTGAGCAAAACCAGTGCAGACCCTCACAAATGTAACTAGATCCGGGGGTCTCACAAGATACGAGTCATCTGTGGGAAGTTCCTCAAGTAGACCTCTTTGCATTCTGTCTGAACAATCAACTAGCAAAATTCTCTTCCTGTAAGACAGGTGCATTTTTTTTCTTTGTTCAAGAATGTTCCTGCATGCCTTTCCATCATTTCCACTAATATCCAGGGTACTTCTGAAAATTCAGAAGGAATCCCCCACAATCATTGTGTTGACTCCCTTCTGGCTCAGGCAACTGTGGTTCTCCCTTCTTTTGGAAATAGCCAAAGACAATTACTACGTGCATCCTCACATAATGGATTTACTCACACAAGAACAGGGGTGCTTGAATCACCCCAATATCAATCATCTTCAATTGATTGCCTGGATAAGGGTTTCTTAATTCCTTTTAGGCACCTTTTTCTGAGGACATACAGCAGGTACTGCTGGTGCAAGAAGGCCTGCAATTAGAAAATCATACATTATCAAATAGAAAAGACACCCATTCACAGCTAGTTGTTCTCTGGTTTTACAGTATTTGAGTGAGTTGCTATTCTATGGCCCTTCAAGGTTCATTTATTAGCCATTTCAGCATGTCTGTCCATGGATCTTCCAGTTCAGTTGCATGTCAAAATGTTCTTGAAAGGGGTTTTGCATAAGAGGCCTCCAGATAAACTGGTAGCCCCTGCTTGGGATCTCAATATTGTGTTAGATAAATTAACTCTTGCTCCATTTGAACCAGTTAATATGTATGACTTGAGGTTCTTAACACAGAAAACAGTTTTATTGATTGTTCTGACCTCTGCAAGAAGGGTATCTGAGTTGAAAGCTCTTATGGTGAGTCAACACTACCTAATTTTCTATAAGGACAGGATTTCTTTGAGAACTAATCCTTCTTTTATACCTAAAGTGGTATCTGAGTTTACTTTAAGCCAGACTATACTTCTCCCTTTTTTCTTTCCTGAACCTAAAAATAAGGGAGGAACATACATTGGATATCCACAGACAACTCAGATACTATCCTGACAGAACTACATTTTTCAGATCATCAGATCAATTGTTTATTTCTTATAAACATAAGAAGAAGGGGCAACCTGTGTTAAAAGAGACTATTTCCAAATGGTTGTCTAAGGCTATTAACTTTTGTCATACTCACTATGGCAAATCTATTCCACACAGGGTCAAGAGCTGCTCTACAAGGACCTTGGCTTCTTTTATAGCTTTTTGAAAAGGGTTGGATTCTAGAAGTATTCTAGAATTTGCTACTTGGTCCCCTGTACATACTTTTACAAAGCTGGATTCCTTCTCTAGGTCTACATCATGCTTTGCTAGGACCAGTCTCCAGGTGCTCCTAGACCCTTCTCTTTCCACCTCCCAAATATATTTAGCTATGGTAATCTACCTATATAGCCAAGTTACTGCAGCAGTGATCAATATGAAGAACATATTACAAACACACACACACACACACACACACACACACACACACGGGTGCACACGCGCACACAAACACGCACATGCACACACACAATATAGACACACACACGTGCGCATGCACACACACACTCGCGCGCACGCACACACACAATATAGACACACACACGCGTGCATACACACACACACACACACACACACACACACACACACACACACACACACACACACGCACACACATGCCAACACACGCCCACACATATGCACGCATGCACACACATAATATAGTCATGTAGTTAACAGATTTTTTAATTTGTTCTACTCCAACTTGACTTGATGTAGGGGACCACACTAACCTGAGTTTGTTTTTCAGCTGTTTTCTGCTTCTTGCAATGCTCTTGGTCTGTACAGAATATGGCATATTGCTCATCCTTCTCCTTGCTTATTTTTCAAAATGCTGATTTTTTTTCTTTGAATTGCAGTTTTTTTCTTGGTTCTGGGGGTTTTGCAGAGAGTAGGGAAGAAATAATGCTCTAGAAAGGGGAATGTTGTTTTTAGGATGTGCATGTCTTTTTTTTCTCTCTAATTGCACTGATATATACTCAAGAAAGACTTCAGCAGACTGAAAGTTCTAAAAAGCTGACGGTTATTTTCTACTTTGTCTTTTAGGTTGGGAAATAAGACCTTCCAGGAGAGAGCAGCAGCTGTGGACTAAACTTGTCACCATTAATATGCTTTTAAATCCAAAGCACTTAAGTGGTACAAAAGGTATTACACAAATCTCTGCTTCAGAAGGCTGTGTGTTCTATTCCCACAAGAGGTAGATGGATTGCCGACACTGCAGTGCAGCATAAGTAGGGGTGCTGCACTCCAGATTATGCCATCCTTTGAATGAGATGTTAAACTGAGGACCTATCTGCTTGAGTTGATGGTAGCTTGGGTGGATGTAAAAGGTCCCATGGCACTGACTGAAAAAAATGAGTATGGGGAAGTTCCCAATGCCCTGGCCAAATTTCTCCTAGTAGTATAAATACCATCTTGAGTCTCCTCTGAAAAGAGGCTACTTGCTTAGGTCAACAAAGGATAAATTAAAAAAAAAATTAAACATAATTTCCAAAATAAAGATTTTTACTGTACAATCACACATTTCACACATAGGCCCAGTGTGTTAATTTCTTCCAGTTTGCTAGACCACATGTAGAGCATTATTTAAATAGAATAAAATATTCAGTATTTGGAAATTATATCTGCATGATAAACAGACATGTCTGCCTGGTAGAGAATCCTGAACTTATCTTGATATTAATGTTGTGACTTTCTTGAGTCTTTTTTAATTTCTCCAAATCTTTTGGGTTTCTAATACCATGATGGGATTGGATCCCACTCCTAAGTCAAAGTATGATTAAAGTTCATGAAATTAGTATTGTTTCAGTTCATGAAGTTAGTATTGTTTCAGTCTTTGATGTCAGCCAAAACTACTGTTTGCAGCACCTGCAATGTGCCCAGTAATAACTCTTTCTGCAATTCGTATGGAGTTACATGTATTGGTAACATATCTAAACATGATTGTAGATTCTTTTTTATAAGACCTGTTGCTCCTACTACTGTTGGAACTGTTTGGTTATATTTCTTCCACATTGCCCTCGTTTCTGTCCTTTGTGAGTGATTTAATGTCTGATGCTATTCTTTATAAAACAATTTGCATTTGACAGGTAAATCCCTTTATGCCAGATGTCTAAGCTCAATGAAGGATCACTGATTTCCTGATACTAGAGTACTTGTGCATAACGCCCCCATGCATTTTAAACCTATGTATATTTGCAAGAGCATATTTTCTGAAAAATATTTAAGATCTGCCAATAACTCGTTACAGTCCAGATTTGTTTCTACCTGATGAAAGCATTTTTAATCTTTTCACTACGCTGACTTGATTCAAGTGAAATTGAGTCTCTATATCTGATAATACCCCCCCCTTTGCATATCAATCCAGCTGACTATCAGCTGCTCTGTGATGCTGCAACTGCTGCTCCTGTCTTAAGTATCCCCAGTACTATCTCCTAGGGCTTGAACCACAGTGGCCACTGGTGGGTTGGGAAGTGGGAACATGGAGTGAAGCAACCTGGCAGCATCACATATGCTGTTTTAGAATGCCAGGAGATTTATACCATTCCCAACTAGTTGGTGTAGCTTGAAATCATATGTATTACTGCATGTGATGTCAGTTTTGGTCCCCTCCCTTCCCCCCGATATTCTAAATTCAATGACTATTTGTTGTGTAACTGTGGCACTTTTCCATCTCTGGTGGGGTGCTCGATTACATGTAGAAACCCCACATTCCCCTGGAGTAGGTGAGCTGACAGTTTGCTTCCCACCCCTCATTACCTGACTTCTCCAGTACCCAAGCCACTAACCAAACTCAGGACCTCTGATTAGTAGCCATTGCTCCCTCACTCTATGCAACAAAGCCAGTGATAATGTATTTTTTCATATTAACATCATTCTGCTCCATTTGAGTTATATGTGCCATGTTTACCCAATAAGGTAGTCATTCTTCTGTCTGTTACCTATTCCTCTGCTCAGTACTGTTTGTGTTGTCTGACAGGTGCATTTGCAGGTGTGTGTGGTAACAGGAGGCTATTATTTACTGTTTAAACTGTTTGCAGTTTATGCTGTCTTACCTTCTTAGTTTTCTATAATAGAAAATTAAGCTACAGTTGGTTTTGACTGTCTTAAATAGCTTATAACTAATACCCCCCCACACACACACACACATCATCAGCGAAACTAAAGCTGTCCTTTGTTTTGGCAGCAAATGTTTGCTATGGACAGTAAGGTTGGTATGCAACTCTTCCATGACTAAAAATTGCCATAGGGCTGGTATCTCAATATAAGTGCATTAACAGTTGTTTGACTAAGAGCTCACATTATTCATTGCATCATATAAAAGTGCATTGAAAATCTCATATTCTCTGCAGAATTTCCTTTTTCTTTACACTTGATTGCAAATGTAGAACAGCCCAGTCTCATTAATGTTCTGTGTTACTTTATGGGATGGTACTATTATCAACAATTAGCAGAACAACTTAAAAAACAAGTACCATCAACCTAACCAGTTTACTAATCAGTCATAAGTCTGCCCACATTACTACAATATACTGCTACATTCATGTGACCCAGTTTAATGTGCATATTGCAATATCAAACCTGCACTAAATATAATCTCTATCATGAACAGTGTAGGCTATCTCTGCATAGTTACTATTCAGCATTCTGTTTCTGGGAAGCTGATTCTTTCTGATAAGTGCTAAGACAACATTTTCATGTATAGGACTCATCACCAGCAGGCGACCTTAAATCTCACTTTTGGATGCAAAAGGAAAGAATGATGTATTCTTCTAGGAACTGAACCCAAACTACTAAATTCTCATTTGAAGCACATGTTGATATTATTCAATGCAATGCATTGAAGAAATTAGGTTTTATTTCCAAAAGTATTACAACAAGATATGATAGGTGCATGATAACACTGTATAAAACATGTTAGACCAATCCTTGAAAATGGTGCCTTTTGTTTATACAGTGCGGGTCAACTCAATAGTATGGACATGGTTCAACGGAGGTTTACTAAAAAAATATCAGCTGTAAAGGACATGGATTGTATAAACAGGTGTCAAGTATTGAATCTGTGCACCATACAGTATAGATATGTAGTGCCTGGAGTGAGGTGTTTCTATAGCGTGAGACCCAGTCTTAACAAATGTTACACACATCCAGCTTTAGTTGTTAAGATCAGGCATCATGCTAGGCAGTTAAACCTGCCAGTACTGACCAGCAAATAACAGTGTCAGAATAAAAAAATAATCTGTTTTTGCTTGCTGTCTGTACCAATAATGTGTCCCTGACTTTTGTAATACAACATAATCTTTTACAGTGTCTTTCTGACATCACTTGCTAAGTGCTTTATGACTTTGAAAACCAGCAAAACACTTGAGATTTTTTTCCAGTGACTATTAGTACATGGAGCAGATAAAACTCTGCGGTTTAAAGAATTATGACTGGGTCTCTGATCATAACCCTGTATTATGTGTTTTTGACATGGACTCCAAGACTCACCTCTCGAGATTTGCAGTCAAGGTGAATTTCTTGGCATCCATGTGTATAATACCCACTCTATGTGTGGTAAGCGGTTTTGTACCCATAAAGTTTTTCATGATCAATTGTTACAGTCATTATTGAATATAGATATTTATGCTTCTATTAAAATTATCAAACATTAAATATCTTGTCTCTTTTGTGAATTGGGTTAGTCCCATTAAACTTGTTGTTACTTTTTAGGAGAGACCTCCTGTGGTAGTCATACTACTAGGGTGAATACCTAAATGCCATAGATCTTTTACATGCAGCTGAGTTACCATCATCATCCAAAGCAGATGGTGCCTTGGTTTAATGTGTCATCCGAAGAACAGTACAGTCCAGAATGCAGCACCCTCATTAAGCTGTAGTGCAGGGTCAGCATTTGATCTATCTGGTATGGGACTTGAACTCACAGCCTTTTGCACCAAAGGTGAGTATGCTACCTGCTGTGCCACTGGCACTGCTTATATAGCTAAATCTAGGACAAAAGTCAGGAATTGTTATATAACTAATAGATTAGTAATAAGATGGAATAAGATTTCAGCCTCAGTGAAAATGGGTAAGACTATAGACTCTTTTAAGAAATTATTGGATACATGGATGGGAGAAAGAGTTTATAATCCTAAGATTCAAGACACAATGTTCCTAGATGGCCATTTGGCCTGAACACTTACACAATCTTACACTTATGCCCATATATCAGATGGCTAGTTCAGGAGCACAGTCCTTGAGCAGCACTTAGGAAGCCCTTGACGTAATTTAAACTAAGGCATGCCACTTCATTCCCAGCAAAAGCAGGATAAAAAGCCTTCATTGCTGCTGTACCTGCATTGGAAATTGCCTTCCTGAACAAATACAGCCCACAACTTATGTTTGTAGACCCATTTGAAAAAATACTCAAACAGCTTCATCTTGTCGAGAGCTGATGGATTTACTTTCAGAATTTATGAAAGTTCATACAACTAAGGAACACTGTGTTCTGCCATTCTGCTTTCATTGAATTCCAGCTGTTCAGGATGTGGAAATTGATGTGGACAGTGACCTAACTTTTGATCACAAGTGCACATGGCCCTTCTACATTGTACAGCTTATAAACAAAGGGATTGTGTATAGATCTAGATTTGGGGATTTCATTGTCCCCTTTACTTACCTCTCATTATGTCAGTCATTGAGTATTATGCCCCTTTGGCATATCCCTTTCCAGACACATGCAACAACTGGAGTGCCTGTAGAGATACCTTAATAAAATGATACAAAGTCTAAACAATCGGTGTCCTACATGGACTAACTCAAAGCCCTATTACTATACTCCATATCCTACCGACAGCTAAGATATGACCTGTATCTGGCAAACAAGGTATCCTCTGATACAATACTGATGGACTTATTGCACATCAGCAAGTCAAATGTTATCAGAAATACTCAGTCTAGGGATCTAAACCTTTTCTGAAACATGAACAGAACAGTTTGGAAGGGCAGGTATATCTCGCAGTAGATGCAACTGCTCTGGAACAGACTCCCCAGCTATATAAAAGAAAGTTTATCCCTGACCATATACATTTGTGGCTTGACTCTATAGATGGGTAATATAAAATTTACCCCAGCATTACCCCCTGTACTACTACTGGAGTGAGGCAGCTTCTAAATGCTTTATCCTATGCATGGGTTCCCTGAAATTATCTATGGTATGATCTCGGTTATTCTCATTAAAAGTAATATATAATTATTGACCATGGATTGGGTAGAGCCAGTTTAACACCAAACGGGATAGGTCAATTCAAGCACCAAAAACAGAAATTGGTCAGACTTATAATGTCTCACATGGGAAGTTAACCTAGTACTTACCTATGAACCTATGAGTATAACTTATCTGTTTTTTCTAGTTTTGCTTCGTCAGCTTTCTTTACCTGTCTTGCCTTCATTTACTCTTACTTGCTTAGTAAAGTGTGCCTTTCCATATATGGTGCTTTGCATTTAACCCTTCACATGTTATACCTATAAATGTATTTTAGTATGTATTTCCTGTTCTTTTTTATTTTCACATCTCCAGAATGTTCTGTCTTTGCTCTTACCTCCCTTATTGGTAACCTTTACCAGCTTTTGCTTAATTCACCTTTCCCTTTACTTGTTACTATGATGATCTTCTTTCAATGACAGTTTCATCACCCAAATGTTACTTATATACATCTACACAGTTTTCACCATTTTTGCTTATATTTGCTCCGACAGAACTTCATTGGGTTGGGGATGCCACTTTACTCATACTCAGCTCTTATCAGACCTTTCATTGAATACACTGCCCCCTTTGGCATGTATCTAACCAGACACTTGCAACAGATGGAATGCCCACAAAGGTTTCTCACCAGGAGAATTCAGGGCATGAACATTCTATCCTTCAATGATTGCCTAAAAGCTCTGTTACTGTATTCAGTTCCCTACAGGCTGCTGAGAGGGGATCTTTGCCTGGCTTACAGGGCTTCCTTAGACCCAGCCCTGATGGATCTGTTGCACAAGTGCAAAACAGAAACACTAGATCTGAACTTGCTTGTGACATAAATAGAATGTGCTTGAGGGACAGATATGTGTCCCAAAAGGATTCTCACTATGGAAAAGGTTCCCCATCCATGTAAAACAGAGTTCATCCCTGACCCTATTCAAATGAAACCCTGACAACTGGATTAGAAATCGTAACTTTAGTGCCAGTCTGGCCCCCATGTTCCTTCTGGACAGAGGCTGTCAATAAGAAAAGTTTTATCCTAACTAACACCCCATCCAAATCTTTAGTTACCTATCTAATAACATGCTCTCCTCCATAGACACCCATGATACCCAGAGGCCCAAATGATTTAGGGTTTGAGGCTAGGTTTGTAAGGGCCCTAGGGTTTGTTAGCCTAGAAACAGCCAATGAAACTTTGAACCTATGGCGTGTAGAAAAATCTAAAGATACTAGAGAGAAACTCAGGGAAGTGTCAGATGAAGTTTTGCTATCAGAAGATGCATGAGCATGCACTTTGAAGCTGTCAGTTTAACACAAAATATGTAACAAGAGAGAATATACTGCAGGTTTCTTATGAGGAAAATGATTATCGGCTATGGATAGCAATGGGACTTAACCATAATAATCGAAGTATTAAGCCAGTTTTCATGGTTTCCAAATTGCTAGGATATAGAGTAAAGAGGAATTATTTCCAGAAACATGGAGGAGACTTCACACTATATGGAGTAATGACTTGTTTTATCTAGAGTATTCTGTGAAATAGGCTGCATGGTAGCTCAGTGGTAATGAATTTGTTTGACAATTTCAAGGTCAGTCCTGACTAATTCTCACTGTCTGTGTGGAGTTTATGGGCAGGATTCATGAAACCTCCGTGTAAGAGTTATAACTCTTACACGGAGGCTGCAGTTAAATGGAGTGATGTCAGCATGCTCTGCATATTCATGAGAGCATGCTGAATCACACTGAAGGCCAACACGATCCGTGTAAGACAGTAGGGGACGTGTCCGTAGGCCGAGCCCTGTAAGCGGACATGCCCCCAGAAGAGGAAAAGTACCCAAAGGAAACACCCACGACAGAGTCCACGGAAATGTGAATAAACAGAACACAACACATGCCCCCACAGACTATGAACATAAAATAAATATAAATGAACATGTTAGAATTTTTTTTTAAATTGTAAAGATGTTTAACCGTGAGTGCGCTCGTTTGTGCGGGTGTGCCCGTAGCGCAGCTACAGTTAGCAGTCAGTGGGAAAGCACATAAAAACTAAATATGCAAAATAAACCAGGAAGCAATAGCGTAGCGGTAGAGATGCTGGCTGCAGAGCAGGCATTCATGGTTCGAGCCCCCGCAACACCATTTTTTTTTGGCAAAATAAGGAGGAAACAAGTCCCTGACAAATATGTAGACATAAAACCACAACTTATGTAAAATGTAATGAAATAGCCCATTCATATTGAAGAAATGTGAGGTAACAAAAGAATAAAAAATGTCAGATGTGCCCATAGATGAGCTACAGTTAAAAAGGGTGAGTGTATCTGCCCGTAGATGAGCAGTGGTTTAACTGGTGCAAAATGAGTGCCCGTAGCTGAGCAGTGGTTTAACACGCTAAATCTATGTGCCCCTAACTGAGCTGAGCGTAATATGCATGCCGATAGCCAAATGAGGCTTAAACCAGCTTACCCCGTTTGCGCGGAGCTGCGCACCGCGCAAACAAGCTAACCAGTGGGCAACGTTGAGCAAGCCGTATCAAAACTGCCTTTACACAGACACACCCCTCAGCATGTCTAGACAGTCATGAAAAATAAAAAGCAGTGGCCAGGTTCGAACCCAGGATACTATACACCATAGTCAAGGTACAGAACCACTAAGCCATGACAGCAGCACCTAGAAATGCAATAATAGCTAATATATAGGAATGAATACAAACTAGAGCATGACAATGCAGGTTTACTGAAGTTGATACAATTCCAAAATGTCCAATCACAGATATGTGTGGGAAAAACGGACTATATAAGCCCCATAGGCAGGAATACACAGCATAAACGATTGTAGAACAGACCTGCAGGCAGAATGTCAGGAGTAGGAGAGGGTAGTCGCTTTTGAGCACAGAGGTGGGGTGTTGAGGAGTCCAGGTACATGGCCTGGCTCCTAGTCCACAATCATGAGGCCCAACTCATGCAGGGCCAGGTCCTCTGGGAGCATACAGGGCTGAGGCGTGGGACCGGTTGGCTCATGATCTCACCAGTGCCACAGGGATTCCAAGGACTGGTGAGCAGGTCTGTCACCACCATGCGGACCTGAAGAGACGCAAGCAGGACCAACTGAACCTTTGGATCCAGGAGGCCCGCAAACACCCAACGCCCACTACTGAGTAAGTAACATTTAATTATGTATGTAAAGAATTAAACTAGCTGATATTATGGAGATGTGTATTCCAATATTACTTCATTTATATTACAGCTGCAGGTGTCCGTTCTGCGAACCGCAGAGCCTATGGCGATAGGCTGGTGCGGTTGCGCCACCAGGCAGGTCAATAATCCACTACCAGTAACTGTAAAGAAATATAAAAGTATGACAGTCAGCAAAAGAGTGCAGTGTAGTCAGTAAGGAATAAAATCTGCAAGTAACAGTGTGAAAGTGTATGCAAGTATTGCTTGATTACAAGAGTTTCCAGCCTGTAAGTGTAACCTAAACATGAAACTGTCCGACATATATTCTGAAATAAAAATGCCCTGCCTGTAAGAAAATAGTACACAACCTGCAGCAGGCTGAAAAGTATAGCTGCAGGAGATGATGAAATCACATGTGTGAAATATATCCCTGTGGAAATACTGAAACATGACAGAAGTGAGACTGCTGGAAAGGATTGTAATAACTACTGTTAAAACATGTCAATAAAGCCTAGAAGTACCATCCTGAATAGTAAAATGAAAGCAAGTGAGAGAGTGTGAGAAAGTGTCATGAATCCAGCAATACAGTAGTAATAACTCCTGAATAAAGTATACTGCAGTCAAGACAGAAAGAAATGCATGTGAGATTCAAAACCAAACAGCGAAATCTGTTCAAAGTGTTGCTGCATGTGGAATGTGTATCCCAAAATCTGGATATGTTGCTCTCAGTCTGAAATACACAGATAGGATGATTGTCTGATATACCAAACATCCACACTTATCTACAGCTATATAAAGCAAAAGTAGCAAGATGTTGTAGCTGAACAAAGCTAGATATGAATGTGTATGAAGAACACTAAAATGTATATTGATGTTGCAGTAACAGTCCTATCAGCAAGGTGAAATAGTTATCATATAGGAAACTGTAGTTAGAACAGTAGTGTGTATATAACTGTAGCTATTAGAAATGTACAGCATATGTATTGTTATTCGAAGGTGTTAATATTACTTTCTTTACCCCACCCTATAACCACATATAACCCATTCCACGTGAAAATGGTATGTGCAATCACAATTAACACCCCTGGAAGTTTGTCCTGTTGGGTCATATATATTTGCATGTCTGTTGATGCATCTGCCCTGTTCATACATCCACACCTGATGGCCTGTTGCCATCAGTTAACCCTGCATGTTGTTGGACTGTGTATTTCTGTTCAAATTATGCATGTGTTATGCACGCTGTTCAATGGTGTGAATATCTGGGTGTTTGGTTAATGTGAATACTAATGCATGCTGTTACAACTAATTGTGAATGGTATTATATGTCACTAACGCAAACTGTCATGACATAATGCAAAACATAGGACGACAGGGAAGGCGGGTTCCAGCGGACCCACCCCTCCCACCTCAGCTGGCGAGTGCACCTGGCACTAGTGCCGAGTCCGGACCCTCCTCTGGTGGCCCTGTGCCACCTGCGGGATGAAGCGCTGCAGGGGATGGGGCTCACCCCCCCTCTGCAAGTGTGGCCGGAGGAGATCCACCACTCACCCTCCGTAGCGTCCGGACTGTGGTGCGTAGGGAGATTCGGGACTCTGTCCTTGAGCCCCTACGCCAGCTCGAGGCATGGGTGGTGCAACTAACGGGCATACCTGTTGCCCCGCCCACACAGCCCCCAGCACAGCCCCGTCCTGGGCAGTGAAGGAACAGTGGCAACTGCCTATGGGTGGGGATATCAGTTCCACTGTTGCCATCTGTGGGCTCATGGGCTCTGGATATCCAAACCTCCGTCCCTGTCAATTGTGTAACCCCCCCCACACGTGTCATACACCGCCCCTGTATGCGTCTTGTTTGTCTTGTCTGTTTACCTACCCAACCTACCTCCCCAGCTGAACCAACTTCCTTCACCTGACATATCACTCTTACCTGAAAAAAAAAAAATAAAAAAGGGCACTCTGTACCCACAAAAAAATTACGCCCCATACATAGCTGCCCATTCCGCACACATGTCCGCTGGACATGGAAGCTATCAAATACAGTTGGCTGTACAACAAGTATTATTGTTGTCCTGACACCTCTTTCAGGGGTGGAAGGTTTCAAATGTCACACCAAATGACATACATATGCACAGCTGTTGCTGATGAAGAAATGGGCAGTTATGGGCCTTACCTACATCCCTCCTGCACATCCCAAGCTTGTTTCCCTACTGTCTTACCCTCTTTGTGACCCCTTTTTCACCACTTTCCTGTCTCCCCATTTTCTTTTCTTTCAAAGAAAATAGCGCGGGTGTGCGCCAGAGTAAGCACCGTTAAGTGGTTGTAACCGGGTGTGTGCGGAGCTAACCGCCAGTGCGCATGCGTGAGCTCCGCACAAACCAGCGCTAGCCCGGTTACAACTGCTTAAAAGTGCCTTAGTCAATGTGATTGACAGGTCCTGTACTCAGTTCAAAAGAAAAATAAACTCCCACTGTCAGTCCCGAACCCAGGACCTTGGAAACACTTGTCTGTACAACCTACCACTAAGCCATGACTCTTATACAAAAACATTGTGCTAAAATAAATATAACATGTAAAAGTAAGGATGAATGTAAAGGGAATATAGGATGTGTAGTACACAAAGCATGTCATTGAAAATAAATGTCAAAACTACTGGATTTCCATAATAGTAGTGTGTGAAAAGAAACAGCCATGCTAGTTGGCAGCCTGTAGATAATAAGGTCAGTTAAAGTACATAGATATATGTATGCATATGTACATATATATATATATATATATATATATATATATATATATATATATATATATATATATATATATATATATATATATAAATATATCTATATATAGTTGTAGGAGTCAATGTGCATACACACTTGCTACAGGGAACATGAGAGAGGAATGGAGAATTGTGAATATACAACACAGCCTGAAGCATGAGAGAGATACTAACCTTTACAGTCACAGAACACTGTCCACAGCATACCAGCATGGTCCCCGCCCTCACAATCTGAAAGGGCAACGCCTATCCCATATACCCTTTTATAGCACTGACCTGAAATCACAGTGAGAACTGCAATCAGTACACAACTGGCTGTATGCAATTAGCAAATGCTGGCTTACAATTGGTGCAGAGGCCATCATATGGACCTATGCAGATACCTACAAAAGCATCCAGTGCTAACACTCCCCACATGCAATACATTCATTGCATTGTCTGTAAGCAGACAGAGGGAGAGCGAGAAGTGAGAGAGAGAGAGAGCAAAAAAAAAAAAAAAAACCAGACACTGTGACTCTCTGTAACCTGAAGCTGTGAGCACTGACAGTAGCAGCAGCAAGCAGAAGCTGTGGTAACGCAACCAGCTGCGACAAACAGAGGTAATGCAAAGTAGCAGGTTAATAGTGTGCATACTGTGAACCCTCCAAATGTGTCATAGTTCTGTATCCATAGGTATGTCCATGTGATATGTTGTGTGTACGTAGTTCCACCAAAAGGGGATGACCATACATCACATGTCAAGCAGTCATAGGCCAGGATCCTGGCAGCATGTGTCGGTGCATTGGCCCAGCAATGGCTGTAGTGACTGCTTTGAAATGTCAGCCAGGCCCAAAAGTCAGGATCAGCCCATCCCAAAGGCACACTGGCTGGGAACAAGTGTCTGCAGGTACCTGATGTCACTGCATATGCATCCCATACTGCATAATTCCATAGCGTAGCAGACCAGGCCCATTATGCATATGATGTGGTAATTCCCAGGGTCAGTTGAGGTGCCCCCTTAGTGTTGTGGGACCACTGTTGCTGTATGCCACTGTCCAGGTACATATCCTGTAGCACAGCCAAGATAAACTATCAGTGTTACATGCGGTGGTATGTCCTCTCAGAGTGCCGGTAGCACACATCCAGGGGGACCACGAGGTCACAGTGATGCTGTGTGTTCTCCTCTGCTGAGGGCGGCCCTCACCTGGACATGTGCGATGATAGGGAGGATACATCCAGCTGGGATAAATATCTCAAAGGTGGGGGAGAACGAGGGGGGATATGTGCACTGAACATGTCTGCAGGATTGTTGCCAACATGCCTGTGTTTGGTGAATGTTAAGTAGGTGTGGATTAACACAGAGCATATCTGAGGCATGTGGTCCATATGTGTAACATAACTGAAGAAGGCCTTGTGGTCATCCATAGTGTTTGTGTCCATTTCCCTCCCAGAGTAGGCCGTGGCCATTGTTATGACGGACTGTAGCGTAGTACCAGTGCTGATCACAGATGCCTACCCTTAATGTGAATGTGCTCTGTCCTGCAGTAGCCTCCTGCTATTGTTATACAATCTGCCTCTGTCTGGGGTCCACCGGACAGGATGCCTAACCTTTGTGCATAGGGTCTGGGTTAGACATGTGCGTGCAAGTGTCATACAATCCGCGGCATGTCCGTGGTAAGCATTTGCAAAGGGGTCAGCAGTGTGGCTTGTGGCTTCCACTGGCCCAGTGTGCTGCATGGATACCATCTCAGTCCCAGCAAGTGAATAACTGTCTAACCACATACATATCAAAGTAGTCTACTGTGCTGGTGGTGGTGGTGAGATATATATATCCAGGCCGAGTAACGTCTGTCCACATCACAGTAGTGGATGGTGTCCCACATACAGTTCCTTGGGATGAACCCCCAGAGTGAGGTTGTGCATTGCACCTGTCAGTGTGTGCTGACCGATGGGGCATGCTACTACGTTGTGTGGAATGTGGCAGGTATTGTTGCACAGGTGTTGGCTGAGCACTGATATCTGGCCATGTACCTGTGTATCCACCACAACACACACACATGCAACATATGGGAGTAGTAGTATATCACTACACATGAGTATCATGTATAGTATGTGTGCCATATATTGCTGACATGGTCTGCTGATATCCTGTCTGTGTTCTCTTCCAGGGAGATGGCGCGACAGCGTAACCCTGCCTACTCTGTGGCGGAAGATGAGGAGATCCACCAGAGCCTGGTGTGGGAGTATGACATCCTGTTTTCCTGCACCAGTCAGAATCAGCAGGAGAGGGCCGCACTGCGGCAAGACCTTGTCCGTAGGGTAAATGATATTGGCACGCATAACAGGACATATGAGCAGGTACGACATCACTGCAGTGATTTAATCCGAAGTGTCCGGCAGCGTGCATCAGATATCCACAGGCAACAGGTCGCCACAGGAGGTGGGGTGGCCACACATCCCCCCCTCACCAGACTAGAGGGGCTACTCCTAAGTGTTGTGGCTCCAGCCCCGGAACACCAACAGCAGTACACCTGCATTATGATGGAGGCTGGTTCCACAGCAGCACGACATGGAGCGTGCAGGTAATATGCCATATGTACACCTGACTGTTCTGTACACTGTATCATATGCAATATCAATGGCACAGATGTGCCCACTGACTTTAATCTCATCATTTCTGCAGGTCCCTCCAGGGTTACAGAGAGACAGGCCATCCATGCTGGTGAGTGTGCTTAACATAACCTATAATAGTCCTGGTAATGCTAGTAACAGTAGTGTAACTCAGTAGTGCTCTGTGTGTATACTGCAGGGTGTGCATGTGTGCATGTGTGCAGGTGTGTCTGTGCCCATGTGTGCATGTGTGCAGGTGTGCCTGTGTCCACGTGTGCATCTGTGCATGTGTGCCTGTGTCCACGTGTGCATGTGTGCATGTGTGCATGTGTGCATGTGTGCCTGTGTCCACGTGTGCATGTGTGCATGTGTGCATGTGTGCATGAGTGCATGTGTACACGTGACCATGTGTGCATGTGTGCATGTGTGCATGTGTGCATGTGAACACGTGTGCATGTGTGCATGTGTCCATGTGTGTATGTGTCCACGTGTGCATGTTTGCATGTGTCCACATGTGCATGTGTGCATGTGTGCCTGTGTGCATGTGTGCCTGTGTGCATGTGTCCATGTGTGCATGTGTGTATAAGTGCATCACTGGTAACAATGTCTGGAGACTGTAAACTTTGTTTCCTGTCTTCATCCCACAGGTTCTGGGGCTGCTCTGGTGACCTGCAGCACGGAACCTGAATCCTGTGCCACGGCTACTGGTAATGATGATATATGTGTAATGGTACAGGAAGGTGTGTCAGGGTCTGCCATTGGTCAGCCAATTGACAGTACACAGCTGTCAACCCCATCATTGCGCACAGTCATCCTGCCTGTACATCCTTTGTCACCATTGTCCCTAGGTGATGGACAGGATACAGCGGGCATAGACCAGGGTAATGTGGTACCTGTGGCACATGCATCCCCACACAGCAGCCATGGGCAGGGTCCTCCGATGGTACCACACAGACAGTTGCCCATGGGTTCTCGTGGGAGCATCCGTGGGCGTACTGCCTCTGGCCGACGTGCCCAAAGAGGTCTGTCAACCTCAGCCATGTTTCGGACTGTCATGCAGGCTCAGTCACGTATGGAAAGGTACATCAGACAGGGTCTGAGGGAGCTCAGAGCATGTCGCACAGCCATGACAGACAGTATGCGTGACATTGCGGATGCTATCCGTAACTTCACCGATGTCATAGACAGACGTTGTGGGGACATATTACAGCAGTTCCACAACCAGATGTCCATGAGCCAGGGCAATGGTGGGCGTCTGCGGCGTCGACGTGGCCGTATGCCGGCAGCGGCAGCAGCTGGCAGTCGGCGCGGACGGCAACAGGCTCGCGCACGCCCCCATAGTGCCAGCAGCAGCCCCAGCAATGCTGGGTCTGTGCTGTCATTGGAATGCCCCAGGAGACCACGTGCACGTGGCTCTGGACAGTCCCAACAGGGACATGTGTCCAGTCAACACACCCCCGCTTCTGATGACAGTACCCAGTCCGGCTCTGTACTGAATACGGTCCGTAGCACCCCTGCCAGGCACAGGTACCATATCCGTGCACACAGACACTGATCTGTATGGCCTGCCAGGTGCAGTCTGTGGCTGTCCACAAACCCCTGTATATGGCAGCCATGAGGTGGAACTGTGTGCGTGCATACACACATGCGAAATGTTAACACTTAGGGCAACCACATACACGCACACACTGCACCAACACTGCCCCACCCTGTACTGCTGCCCTTCACCAACATACATACACACACATGTCAATTGGTGGTATCAGTGGCTGACTCAGGCATACCTAATCCACACCCTGTGCATATGATGACACTGTGCCACCTCCTGCAATCTCCAACATCATTGCGGGAACAGGTAAACACGTTGCTGATGCACAGGGTGACTACATAGACGTGTATTAGTAGTATCATGTTGGTAACAGTACAGTGTGCTGCTATGACTGTGTGTGTACCCCAGCATGCCTGCTGTAGTAACTGTATGAATGTCCTAAATTGTTATCTGCACCCATAGTACATACCAATGTATAACAGCTGCACATAATTGCATGCCGGTGGTAAGGTTGTCAACAGATAGCCGCATACATGGGTAGCACAGGGGGAAAGCTAACGCAAGTAGTGATATGCAATGGTGGACATGTACAGTAATGGTGTCAAGATGCCCACAACGACTATGCCATGTGTATGTTCAAGATCTAGATATGTGTGCAGTACCAATGTCGTCCAGATCACAAATAAG
The DNA here is from genome assembly GCF_019279795.1 of Protopterus annectens. Taxonomy (NCBI): domain Eukaryota; kingdom Metazoa; phylum Chordata; order Ceratodontiformes; family Protopteridae; genus Protopterus; species Protopterus annectens. The sequence goes on along the minus strand of NC_056738.1, from coordinate 395,003,753 downwards.
TATGACATAATATCGGTTCTACCATGGGCATCTGTGCTGCGTATTCCTGGGTACATGTTGATAGTGCCTACATATTTGCATTGTTACTTACTGTTATTGTTACCCCTTCTTTGTTGTATAATGCAGTACTTCCAGCCCCTGTGTACTGTAGCTTTGTTTGCATGCATGTTCGCATGGGGTCCCCTGGAACACTGCTTACACCTGCAATGCAGAGTTAAAGTGCTTCTGTAGACTGCTAGTGACATCTGCATAGCGTACCATATGTATGTCAACCTTACGCATGACAGAACGTCACTGTCTGTCCTGTACGCATGTACGTTGCCTGTGACACATTGCACACGTCTTACCTGGCATTTACCCACGTGTGCAGTCATATATGTCAGTGCTATGAAACAGTGGCAGTCCACCCACACATACACACCTTCAGTATGTTGTTCCCCATTGGCCCTATGTGTTGGTACTCACCATGGCAATCACACTACTAGGGTGGCATGTGCAAAGGTAACCTGTGTATCGCCTCTATGGTCCAGTCGTGGTTTATGTGAGTCATGTGTCATTGTCACAGCTGCCACATGTATGCAGTCAGCCATCACCCTTGGCCAGGAACGTACAACACATGTGTGGGATGCCACCACACAACCAATCTGGGGACTGGTCTCTCTTAACCCAGTAATGCCATACCCTGTCAGGTGGCATGTCATATATACTATGTCCAGAACAAATGTCAAACCCAATCCCTGCTGCTACTATTGATAATACCCCTGAAGATGTTCCTGATAGCTTTGACCAGTCCTTTACTGAGACATTGCAGGCCCTAGCTAGCCATCTACCTCCTAGCTCCCCTGGTCCTGAAAGCAGCACCCCTAGAAAACTACTTGCGTCCAGCTGCCAACCAGTCACCACTTCACTTCTCCGTACCTTGATTGTAACAGTGAAACCCACTACACTGTCTGCTGAACAACTCCCTGCCGAGTACCTATCAAAACCAGATGATGCTATTGCTTACCCCATCTCAAAGGTAATCAAAGGAACCATGTTAGAATCTAACTTTCCCACCATCTGGAAAATGTCATATGTAATCCCACTTCACACAGGAGGCAGCTCTACTGAAGTCTCCAGTTATAGGCCAATAGTTATACTCTCTCCACTTGCAGAGATTATGGAAACTTTCGTCATAGACAGGTCATGCACCACCTAATCCAAACCCGCATTATGGCAGACACTCAGCATGGCTTACGTCCTCATCACAGCACTACGTCAGGCCTCCTAGCCTTTACTAACACTATAAGCCATACTTGCAACATTAATTATATATCCACAGCCCTCTTTTTGGATAACTCAAAGGCATACAATATGGTTGATCACCAACTTGTACTCCACACCCTGCACAGACTGTCTAGATACTGGAGCCTTCCAATGGTGTCAATCCTACCTGCATGGTCAACAGCAGGCCGGCCTCTGGCAGAACAAACCCTCTAACCTTCTACCTAACACCCTCAGAGTACCACAAGGCTCTATCCTGGGCCCTTGCTGTCCTCCATCGTCATTAACGACCGTTATACTGTCATCCCAAAAGTCAGCTGTATGCAATATGCTGTATACTCTACTCTGATCTGCTCAGCCACATCTCCAGTAGAGTTATGGTCAGCTACCCAGACCACCTTTAATACAATAGCGAACTGGCTTTCTGAGCATCGTCTGATCCTAAATCCCAATCAAACTAAACAGCTGTTATTCCACCAACACGTAGGTCTACCACTTTCACCGTTACCATAACATCAACTGATGGCACAATAATCTCCCCTGACCCATCTCCGAAACTAGTAGGTGTCATCATAGACAATAATCTCATATGTGACATACATGTTAACCAGATTAGCAAAGCCATCAATAGAAAGCTAGGGTCACTTTACAGAATTAAAGCCTTCCTAGCCCCTCCAGCTAAAGGTGCCATAGCTCGCTCACACCTTGTTTTAGCCATTCTGTATGCATCCCCTCTACTCTCACATATGAACAAGACTGTCCTTAACAAGCACTCGATTTGCTACAACCACATTGCCAGGTTTGCCACTGGCCCGCCTTTTAGGACACATCATTGCATCAATCTAAATCAGCTTGGTTGGCTTGCAATACCCAGCCTAATACAGTATAACCAACTGATTATGGCCTATAGAATCCTCTATAATCCAGACAATACTCCTGCACTTAAATTAGTATCACCCCCTATAACAATCCTAGACCGCTTCGATCCTCTAACAATGTACTACTTCAAACTCGCAAGTTTAATAACACAGCTGGTGATTCTCTCTTTGCAAACCCTGTAAGTAGATCCTGGAACTCACTTCCAGCTGATATTACCCTAATGTCCACCTTAGGTCATTTGACAGTAGATTCAAACAACATTTGTCATGTAACTGGCTATGTCAATGTATCAAGCCTGGTAACTCAAATGTGTAACTTCTGTGAACCACTTTACTGTGTAATTTCAATTTAATCCTGGCTTGTGCTCAGGTCTAACATTAACCTGTGGAACATGTTTGACTTGCTTACTTATGTAATCTCTGTAAATAATCTGTTTGTACTATGTAATGCTAGTATTTTGTAATGCTGTATCTGCTACCCTCGTAGCTTGTCTCCACGGCCTCCCTGAAATGGACATGCATCCAGTTGGGCTATCCCAGTCAACAAATGTAGGATAAATAAATAAATCAATACAATATATTACAGTGACGACAACACCAGTCAGACATTGACAGACACTGACAGCATGCTGAACACACTGGGGCATACGTGGGGACTCAGACTAGCAGCCTGCCAGGGCATCACACACCTCCGCAGCTGGCACACAGGCATATGTTCCGTCGGAACAGAGCACATGCCACACATGGCACGCACATCCCTTGTGCCACACACCCACAGCCTGTAGGGCTACACAACACACCTGCTACAGACGTGTCAGGTACCTGTCATGTGTGCTGCACTGGGGTCCCGCTCAACAGGCTGTATCTGGTGAAGGTCACAGTGATATGACTCGGGGCACTATGGTCCACCACAGCACACATGCATACAGGTCAGACAGAGGCATGGACAGATATGACTCACTCATTGACCATGCCAATAATGATGAAAGCAAGGTTGGACACTGCTGGCAGCGTTTAAAGTCTTTATTGGTAAAATCACAGGATAAGCGCTTTCGGGATAACCCTTCTTCAGATAAATAAAAGGTTAAAAATGCTTACATTTATACACATCAATATCCAATCACATTCAATAAAATGATCACATTCAATGAAAAACATGCCTATTTTTTAATATAGGCTTAATTGGTATAACCTCATTCAATCCAGGCTTCCTGTTGGCCATCAGATTCACAATCCATGTAGTTTCTACTAACTCAGTTTGAAGCATAATATCTCCCCCCCTAGTGTTTAATCTGACATTTGCAATGGCCCTAAATTTAAATGTATGTGTGGGAAATGTAGCCACATGTCTGCATAATGCATTCCTTTCATCATTATTTCTGATGCTGGAAAGATGTTGAAGAATTCTGATCTTCTGGGATGTGTGAACTCCCGTCACTAACAAGATATTTCATTTCAAAGGAAGAGCCACTTGTCGTACGATTAATATTGTCTATTTAGCGGAATGTTGTCAATGCCCATGTTTTTATGTGGGCAAGACAAACAACATGTTTTAGATCAGAATTCTTCAACATCTTTCCAGCATCAGAAATAATGATGAAAGGAATGCATTATGCAGACATGTGGCTACATTTCCCACACATACATTTAAATTTAGGGCCATTGCAAATGTCAGATTAAACACTAGGGGGGGAGATATTATGCTTCAAACTGAGTTAGTAGAAACTACATGGATTGTGAATCTGATGGCCAACAGGAAGCCTGGATTGAATGAGGTTATACCAATTAAGCCTATATTAAAAAATAGGCGTGTTTTTCATTGAATGTGATCATTTTATTGAATGTGATTGGATATTGATGTGTATAAATGTAAGCATTTTTAACCTTTTATTTATCTGAAGAAGGGTTATCCCGAAAGCGCTTATCCTGTGATTTTACCAATAAAGACTTTAAACGCTGCCAGCAGTGTCCAACCTTGCTTTCATCATTATCATTGACCATGCCAGTGTGGCTGCCTGGGACATACCTCCCTGGACTACATGATAGGGAACATAGAATGGATCTCTCAGCATGTGGCACAGGCCAGTATGAGCCTGATGTTGGTTGCCAACATACCCTCACCAGGTATTCTACCACTATATGTGGGAAGGCTGTTGTATGTCTACATTATGCTCAGTCTCCACTGTCATTCATAGGGTATCCACTGGCTGTCAACGTGTGCTTACATGCTAGGGAAGCCACATTGATGTGCACGGGTCATCTTGCACGTGACACCCATGGCCCGATGTCTAATGGCAAGGCTCCTTGGTACACACATACTGCCATATGCTGCACGACATGGTTTACATAGCGACCTCCGTGGGTATCACACAGGTTAGGACACTAACAGTGCTGCTACACAACAACAGCAGTGTACACCGGAGGATGCATGCACCAGACACTGCCCTCAGCACGGTGAACTGCAATGTCTGTGCAGTACCGGATGCATGATTTCTGGCTCACAGGTGTTACCCATCACTGACAGGTTATGCCCCATACCATGCCTGTCGTCCCCTACACATGTAACACACATGGATAGGGGGGTGGTATCCCAAGTTAACACAGATACACACACCTCCAGGTTGTTGGCACAGCACAAACCATCAGGGCCTACTCATGTGCAGCTGACAGTGTGTTGGACTGCCATCTGGTTCATAGCCTGGCACACACAACCCTCACATACACAGGAACACCACCTATCCTCCATAACAACACCGGCAATATGACAGTCCCATGAACTGTGTTTATAAGGCCGTACTGCATCCAGCCGAACATTGTGTGTGAGCATTACTGTAGCTACAACACTCTAGTTGAAGAGTTCACAGCATGTGGTCACCGAATTGCAGTGGAATGACATGTTACCACTACCACAACAGGTGGGAACATGCAGCACCTGTACATTGACTACATGTACACTATATGGCCCAGACCAGATGTGTATCCCCTGCTGTAGGTCTTTCACCATAGACACCCACACTGTATAGGGACATACCACGTGCGGACCCTGCACAGTAAGACACAGTCATATTGGTATACATTGCTAATGCCATTTATCCACACGAAGCATGTGTCAGACATGGTAACTACTGCAGGTCACAGGTATTTATGTGTATGTGTCACACACATACATCATGTGTGCAATGCCATTGCTGGGTTAGGCAATGCCATGCATTGTTATGTACAAACACCCGCACAAGGTCATACTGTGTGACACAACCACATGTGACAGTTGTGGGTTACCAAAACATGCCTATCTGTACTCTGACAATGGTAATAGACACAGTAGCAGAGCACACTATTGGCATTACTAGCCAACTAGCCCTGTTTGGCTGTGCTGATAGTGTGGTGACATCCCCTGTGTTTACTGGGGGAGTATGCAGCATCTGGTGTATTGTAGTATTTGCCAAAAGGATCTGTTCCCTCACACTTGCATTTACACACACCCTCCTACCCCCACACACATGCACACTTGCCATTTGCAGGATTCATTCCCCTACCTACCTAAGTCATGACACGTGAGAGGGACGCATTAGCAAAGCGCACTGTTCGGTTTACTAGATAGTTCCTCGTCTCTGGATATACTTATAGGGTGCTGACAACATCAGTACTTTGAAAGGGTAATGTGCATCAGGTAGTGTGATCACCTGATTGCCAAAACTGACATGTTTTTCATACGGAAATGCACACACACAAACTCCCCACATACAAACACACATGTCATTTACAGGTTTCAAACTCCTACCTAACTACATTATGATACGCAGGGGAAACGCATTAGCAGAGCGCGCTATTCGCATTACTGGGAGGCTTTCCTTCTCCTGCTGTACGTATAGGGTGCTGACATCATCTGTGTTTAGAAAGGGGAGTGTGCATCCTGTATTGTGTTCTCCCAGTTGGCAAAAGGAACATTTCCCTCATACATATCTGCACACACACAATAACCCCCCCATCCACACACACACACACACACACACACTTGGCATTTGCTGGATTCAAACCACTACCTAACTATGTTACGACACTTGAGACGGATGCATTAGTAGAGTGCGCTATTCGCATTACTGGGAGGCTTCCCTTCTCCTGCTGTACTTATAGGGTGCTGACATCATCTGTGTTTAGAAAGGGGAGTGTGCATCCTGTATTGTGTTCTCCCAGTTGGCAAAAGGAACATTTCCCTCATACATATCTGCACACACACACAATAACCCCCCCACATCCACACACACACACTTGGCATTTGCAGGATTCAAACCACTACCTAACTATGTTATGACACTTGAGACGGATGAATTAGCAGAGCGCGCTATTCGCATTATTGGGAGGCTTCCCTTCTCCTGCTGTACTTATAGGGTGCTGACATCATCTGTGTTTAGAAAGGGGAGTGTGCATCCTGTAGTGTGTTCTCCCAGTTGCCAAAAGGAACATTTCCCTCTCACAGCCTTTCACACACACAAACCCCACTCACCCACACACATACACTGAGCATTTGCAGGATTCGAACCCCTACCTAACTATAGTATGACACTTGAGGGCGACGCATTAGCAGAGCGCACTATCCGAATTATTGGGCATCTGTTCTGCACCTGTAGTATTTCTAGGGTGCTGACATTTCCACAGAGGTTTGTAGACGTCGTACTACCTGTCAGGTGGGGGATAGCATATATATGCATTTGCAGCCACCTACATCAGGGTCAGATATGCACATCGCACTGGCAGGTTATGTTCTATACCATGCTTTGGGACCACAGGACCTGTAACACACAACACAACCAGTCCAGCACACCACACCCACATCCAGGACACACACTTAGCTTCCCTGGGAACAGTGCTAGGATATGCAGGTATTCACATACACCATTCCAGTTGTTAACATCATGTACAGGCATATTGTGTGTGAGAACCACTCAGGCCTCTACCACTTTACCCTACCGCCACTAAAATTTGTGGGTCCATGTGCTATGGTAGAACCACACACCATAGCCACATGGGTTAATACATATTGCACCTGTCCATCTGCAACATGGGTACTCACTGTTCCACACCAGAGGTAGACCACCATTGGTGATACCTGCCCATGTCCACCTTTCCCTGGACATCCATATCTCATCTCCACCCCCAGGCAAGGTTGTCACTGCACACAAACTGTGTTTAGCACAAGCAGACTCTACACTTGTGTAGACTGGGGTGGATGACTTCAGAGGACCCATGCTGGAGGACTATACTGGCCACTCAGCATAATCCTTGACACTTGCATCCTATGAGCATGTGTACAGTTTGCATTGGTCATGCTATCCCACATATACCCATGACTGCTCCACAACAAGACACCTGTCAGCTGTACACCGGCCATATATGCGCCGTTCAACAGACAGAGCGACCTACTACATTGCAGAGCTGTAGCCCACAGAGGGAGGACATCTGTGGACGGTTCCAGCACGGCACTTCATTCACACATACTCATTACAACACAGTGTTGACAGTGGAATCGTCCAGAGAATGCAGGTAGGGCTCCCCACAGTCTGTTATTGATGGACACCTACTCTCACAGCACACACCGACAACATGGCTGTGGCTTAGCACATTCAATCCCTGAGACCTCCATGGTGCCTCTGCTTGACAGAGGCACAGCTCACTAGCCTCACATGTCACCTTCTGTGACCTACTTTACAGTGGCATGGTAGCCTACTATCCTGGGGATGCAGATGCCAAGCACACTCTGACTGAGCTGCCATTCCCTGGGGCAAGAAGCCTAGTATTGACCTCTACACCCATATGTTCAATTGTCGGATGCACAATATTTGTTGTGCTGTTCTACTGTTTGCAGGTCTTTATTGCCATAGCATTCCCTGTTCCTATGACCAACTTGTGTATCTGTGGCGGATGTTTGCATATGACGGCGATCCACTATATCACTTATGTCTCTGTGGTCATTTACTGTGTGCACTGGGCTGATTGCTGTGTTTTGGTTGGTTCCTGGACTGACACATACAAATACCAGATATGTGTGGCCAACTGCTACACGGAGATATGGCCTAAGTGTGTGAGCATGCCCAGTTCAGCCTTTCCATGGCATGTTGTCTGACATATGCCTCATTTATCAAAGTGTGCGAGCATGCCCAGTGTGAGCTTTCCATATGTTGTACTCTGAAGTCCAACACATATTTGGGTGTGTGTGACCTTCGACATTATCACACGTTTATGATTGTGTGCTGGGTGTCATGTTGTGTACTAACTGGCCAACTGCTTCATGTCTGCCACAACAGGGATTATACTGTGCCTGCAGGAATTGCATGGGATACTTTGCAGACAGTTCTCAACATACTTTCATAATGACCTAACACTGTAGTACCGTGATAGTGTACTGGTTCGGTATTTCACTGTAGTGGACAGTATCCTGGGCTTTAGTCCTATCACTGCTTGACATCTTCATAGTGAGCACTACAGACTGTGTAGGGGCCAGTTGTGCACATATGACCATGTTGCAATATGTTCAGATATGGACTACCTACACCAGGCCCGTCCAACATTGCTAGTGTATTCCACAACATGGGTGGACATTGGCAAACACTAGCGATGTTCCGTAGGCCATTTCTGATGGTAGTCACAGGGTGTGTTTGTCCTTCGGCACACATTCTAACTGGAGTTTGCCATTACATATGTCATGGTTGGTATACTGTGCCTCTGTCTACCTCTGACATAACAGTGATACCCTGGGTAGTCTACCATCTCCCATACACTCATCAGGATGCCTCTTGAGGGGTGTCGATATGTGGCACTCTGGCTGACCTGTACCAGGAGTTTACTGAAGTGTGGGGGTGCCTTCTGTGTTATGGATCATTCTGTACAGCTTGTCCTAAGTAAGTGAGTGCTGGGGTTCAGGTCTCTCATGTGCATAGCTCACTGCCATTCAGACTGTACAAGGTGCAACATGATCATTCATTCCAGGTTGGACATGGCATCATACATCAGGCACAGCTTTCCTGTAGCCGGGAAGGATGGCAGTGTGTGGGGCTGCAGTTTGTTTACTTAGGCAACACATGGCATCTGTTCAGGCTCTTTGCTACCCCTGGTGGGGTACTGTTGTGGACTTTACAGTTGTTGGAGGTGTCTGCTGCGGTATATCCCACAGGGGCTATTGTAGTCAGTTGTGATGCTGTTGGAGGATGGCTGCAGAGCCAGAGTGAGTTCCCCTTATCTACATCTGCCAGCCTTCATGTTTGGGTGGGTATATGGTACATGTTTCTGCGAACACTACAGACACATGTTTGTCCAGTGCAGGTTATTTATCACCTTTTGTACCCAGGTCTCACATTACATGTTAGGTGCCTCATGGGTTAACACCTGTGTGGTAATTTGTGGGCACTTGCTGTATATCCACAGTGGTTGTCTATACACAGTTCTGCGATTAGCTTGCTGACATGGCTATGGCTACAGTTGTCTGTTTGTAGGTGGCTCTTTTGTGGGTTGCTTGTGTCAGCTGGGGGTCGGATATGGTGGGCTGTTTGTACTCCTCTGCATACATGCTCAGTCACAGTCCTTCCATGTTGGCCTATACCTATGGGACATGTATACAGAACGGGGGTGGGGGGGGCCAAGACCAGGCCTTGTGGGATGCCACTCATATCCGCTTTGTAGTCTGGCATGGATGCAGCATGTCTGACCATGTCAGTTCTGTCCTTGGTCTGCTTTGCAACCACTCTACTGATATAGGGGTGTATATTTAAGCTGGTGAACATATCCATACTGAACACGTACGGTATGGTCTAGAAGCATGTGCACGGTCCAGCTACGCTGTGTGGACCACATAGCCCTCATCACTGACCTTAATGACTGCTTCAAATGGGTCAGACATGTTTAGGGGCCGGTTCTGCAGTTACAACAGCCACAGTGTGTTGGGTCCAGTATCAGTAGGTCCACATTAGCCTTCTGTCTGCGGTACATACTGATCCTTTCCATAGCTGTGCAGAACAAGCTTGTCAGGATCCTGGGGTGTTAGTTTGGAGTATCCATTCAGGCAACCCCTTTGTTGTGATGGCCACTGTTGTTGTACACTGCTCTTTGGGTACATACCCTGTGGTAAGGCTGACATTGGCCAGTAGTGTGATTTTGCATTCCATTACTCTTGGGGTCCATGTTGGCCTCAGCACAGGACACCGTCACATACCTTTGCTGCTGTGTGTTCTGCTTTGCAGATGATGGCTGTTACCTCAGCATCTGCAATGTCAGGGGACCATCTGCTGGGATAGGTATTTTGCACTCGGGGGTGTTTGCACTGCACCTGACAGGTTGTGTGTTAGCAATATGTGTGTGTGTTTGGTATGTTGTTTGTAATATCTGTATGATTCGGAGCATATCTGTGGATGCCCAACATGGTTCCTACCATCAGTTGGGTAAGCCTTGTGATTATCCTTAGTGTCCTGTACGTGTTGTATCTTCATAGGTTCATGGGTTCATAGTAGGCTAGACACCCTAGGCCATTGGTAAGCCTAGCTAGAGTGTGTGTGTCTTTCGCCACCCCTTGCTATGTTCACTTATGGCCATTTATGAGGTTCTTCACTGTGCCTCTGTCTGGTCGTGACACAGTGGGGAACCCCAGTATACATGTACAGTCATCCATCCACTTGGCAATATTCCTGTTGAGGGGTGTCAGTGAGGGGCTCTGCCTACCATGGATTGGGATCCTGTTTCTGGGTGTGGGGAGCCTATGGGTTATGTATCTGTCCCTCCAGCACATCTTATTTCATTATGTGTTGAGGTTGACATCTGTGACTCTCACAGCTCCAATGGCTTTGATTTCCTGTGGTGTAGCATGTCCATTACTCCTGTGTTGGACATGGCGTGGTACAACAGACATACAATGCCTCTGTGTAGGCAGTGTGTGACTGCAGTCAGCTGGGGTGTCTACAGCCAGGCAGCATATGACATATATTTCGCACCCTTTATCCTGTTGGTGGGGTAACTATGAGGTCTTCCAAACCACTGCAGGTGTCACGTATGGTACATCCCATATGAGTCATTGTACTAGATTATGGGTCTGATAGGGGGACAGCACAGCGGCACAGTGACCCCTGTGGATGTTGGTGTGAATCCTTTCATGATACGGTGTCCAGTATCAACGGTCTTCCTAGCCACATTGGCATTGTGGCTGTCACATGACAGATTAATGTCGACCTGTGTCCCTAGGTCCCTGATGACTCCTTGCATACATAATGGTTTGACACCTATGTGGTACTTTGTGTACCTTGTCTGGTATTTGGTGGGACATCCATACTGTCCAGTGTCTTCGGATGTCTGGGTGGGGTTCTTGTGTGTGAGAGTGTGGTCTGTCGCATGCTACAGACTGTACAGCAGTTTTGACTACAGTTATGTGCACATGGGTGGTGTCCGCTGCTTTGTGCATTGTCAGTTACCTGGCTATATGGGTGTCTGTGCTGCATATGGATACTCCCCTCCTTTGATGTCTTGGTGCAGGTGTTGGGGCCATAACACATGGTATGTGGTATAACCTAGTAGTGCTGGTGTGGTATCACTAGGCCTGCAGCAGGCTTCTGTCACTGGACAGGCATCAATGTTCTCCATAATGGGAAGTGCCTCAGGGGCATGCATATTGCAATTTACACATCTGGCATTGGGCAGCATTACCCTTATGTTTCCTACCACTTATGTTTTCTAGGGTGGTGGGTAGTCTTTTTGGCCTTGCCCACATACGGCTCTATGGAGGCAGCAAAGGCCTTATCCAGTATCCAGATGCACACAGGTAACAGCTGACAGCCACCCCTGTAACAGCAGCATGGCTTGTCATGCTTGACATCTCAAGCGGACACACATTACACCCTCTTGGACTGACAGCTGTAACTGTGCCAGCTGTTAAACATGAGCTTTCTGTGTTTGTACTGTGGCATCATTCTTGGTGAGGGTTGGATGCTGCACACAGCCAGTGTCATCCCGCCCTGGGGTACATACTCGGAGGGACCATACATGTCTCATTTGTTGTTGACCAGGGAGGTACATCTCAGGTAATTCACCCCAGCATGGACATTGAGTGCATCATATTCCTGCTTGCTTTGGGGTGACCTACGCACTTGTGTTACGTGGCATTTTGTGGCTACCTACAAGCAGCTTACTCTACCCTTTCCCTTGTTCAGTCTGGTGAGTGGGACAGCTGTGTTTCTGCCTATACAGACACCTATTACGACTGTATCAGGCATTTGTTTCTCCTTCGGGCCTGTGACTGTTTGGCACACCAGCTTTGTGCACTATTCGTTGCATGTGCTATGTTTGAAGGTTGTGGTTGCTTGTGATCTACTTTGGAGGCGTCTGTTGGTGTGGTGTGTTTGTAATTAAGGCCTCCGGGAATATTTGTCTGTGTTTATGTGTTTGGTTTACAGTTGTGGTAGGTCTATGTGGGACTGGGTTCGTGGTGTATGTGGTTACCTTCTCCTCCTGACTAGTGTTGACAGTACTGGCTTGTTGGAGCTCAACCTCTGCTTTGGATACATGGATGCATCTATCACATATGTTTGTATTTATTTGGGGGTGTTGTGGTTGTCTGTGTACTTGGTACTGGCGTCACATTGCCTCTGGATTCATAGGTTATACTTGTTGTGGCTGGACTTAGTGGATTGTATGTGTGGACATATGTTGTTGCCATACTACTGGTCAGTAATTACTTCCCTTTTTATGTTTGCTCTATCATGTGGTATCTTCCTCATTCTCTTGCATGGTTTGGTAATGGCTGGAGCCCAGCATGCCAGATGTCTGCGTGTATGGCATTGTGTGTTGTTGTTATTTGTGATTGCATACTCCAAGCATTCCTGGCTGTGTTCATGGAATGCCTGTATAACATGTTCTGTGGTGTGTCCCATGTTCTGCACTTGCACAGGGCCTTTTGTGGATTCAACATCGGTTTTGAGGGCTGCAACCTATACTTTACACATGTTTTTTACTGTGGTATTCTGGCCAGGGACTGGGTTCGGGTGTGTATTTCCAGTGTGCTTACTCTATGGTCTTGTCTTACCAGTGAGGGGTACACTTCTCATCTTGCCATCCAGTACACATGTTGCTGATTATCACATCCAGTATGCTTACCCCTCTTGTGGGGGTAGTACATTGTTCCTGGGCAGTTTGGTTTATGAAATCTGGGTAATTTTCCCCTACTGTGTTGGTGCTAGTACGATGCTACCGGTGTATGTCTGGGTATTTTCAGTCGAGCAATATAATGTGGTTTGGGGGGCTTGATATATTCATGTATTCCGACATAGGCCAGGTGATGTTCCTGGTATTAGGACAGTGGTCTGCAGCAGGCTATCTACTGCGAGGCAGTTTTAGCCATTGGTATTTGACCATGGCTATTCCATGCTGCTTCTTGTTGTGGTACCAACATTGGGGTGTGGTTATCCTTGCCATTTCTTGCTAGTCACCCTCCTTTTGTAGCTTGTTCCATGTTTTGCGGCTGTACAGCACAGTATGAGGTGTGACCTGGTAGTGCTAGGGTGCTGCTGTGAGCCTTGCCCAGTTCTCTATTACAGGACTGGTATCTACATTCTCCTTACTGTGTGCATTTACACTGCACACATCTTGCTGTTTGTACATCTGTCATGGGGTAGTATTACATCTAGGTTCCTATCCCTTGTAGAACCTATGAGGTTGGGTGTGTGTTTTCGACTTACCTATTCAGGGCATGTTGTGGGTACTGACAGCCTTTGCCAGTATCCATGGGGCATGGCATGCTAGGTGCATGCCACCCCTAGCAGGTGGTGCATCATGTCGGACTCGCATATCTTCCCAGCCTGTGACACATTGGCTCCCCTTTGACTGACTGCATTACTTCAGCCGATTATTGTACTTGATCTTCTTGTCTTCATAGTGTGGCATCATGCTTGGTGAGGGTGAGATGTTAGGCAGGGTCTTCATGTTTGCATATACTAGATGATGTTACATTGCTTGACACATGGCAATCATGCCTCAGGTGGTGCTGCAGGGCTGCCTCTGTCGGATGCACATACTACACTCCCTGTACATGTTTGAGAGCAGGTTGTGTCATGTTAGGCATCCCTGTTACTATATGAGTGAGTCAGAGAGGGGTATCATTCCTAGGGTTCCTACTGTGCCAGTGTATGTGCTATGCTTTGCCTCTTTGCCAAGGCCAGGGCATACTGGGAACGCCTCCTTCTGCCTACTGGGGCAGGCTCAGGTTGTTCCTCCTCCGAGTCACGCTCTGCCTGTGATGGCCTTGGCAATGGTGGGGGGCTGTTTGGCCCGGCCCTATGCTGGTCCTGCTGCAGCTGTTTTCGCAAGATCATATTATGTAGCATAGCGCATACCATGACAATTTGGGTACATGTAGTTGGTGTGTACTGCAAGGCTCCGCCAGATGTGTCCAGACACCGGAACCGTGACTTGAGCAGCCCAAACACATGCTCTATCACATTACGTGTTTGTGCGTGTGCCTCATTATGGCATTCCTGTTCAGGTGTGTGTGCGTTTCTGATGGGTGTCATCAGCCACGGCTCCAGTGCATAACCTGCATCCCCCACTAGGTGTCCGTGTGGGATGTCCCCATTGGCAAATGTCTGGTACAGCTGCGTCAAATGCCAGATGTGGGAATCGTGATAACTCCCAGGGCAGCTAGCACACACATTCATTATTATGCCCTGGGCATCACACATGACCTGGCAGTTGATGGAGGGGAAGCCCTTGCGGTTAATGTAGGCCCTACCCCGCTCACCTGCTGGTGCTTTGATGCGTATGTGCGTGCAGTCTATAGCACCCAGTACCTCAGGGTATTCCGCTATTTGCTGGAAGAGACGCATATTGCTGGCCAATACCTCACGGGCATTGGGGAAATATACATGATCACCGACATGTGCTGACATGGCATCCAGGAACTGATGTAGTACCCTGGAGGCTGATGCCTGTGATATCCCCATCATATCGCCAGTTGGTCTCTGGAAGGTACCTGTTCCTAGTATTCTTAGGCCAACACATACCTTGGTTTCCACTGGGATGGGTTCCCCTCTGTTGGTTCTGTGTGTGAGGCGTGGCCTGCACAGCTCAACAATCTGCTGCAGGAGCTCTCTGTCCACTGTATAGCGCTCTACTATCTCCAGCTCATGTAACCCGTGGTAGGTGACCCTAGGCCTGTAAACTCTTCTCCGTCTCCTCACTGTGGGTTGTCTGGCACCATCTGCATTGTCACCACCCTCAGCAAGTTGCCTATGTCTCATTATGACAGCTATGGCAGCCCCTAACATTTCTGCTCTGAGTTCAGCTTTTTCAGTTTTCACTTCTATTAGCTTACTTCTGTCTTGCAGTGTCTCTTAATGGAAACATCCTGCACTACTGTTTGTAGAGTTTTAAGTGCTGGGCTGGGCTACTATTCTGCCTGTGTAATTGCCTGCTTCTAATTGTTTTCACCTGCTAGCTTCAGCAGTTATCCCTGCTAGCTTCCTATTAATTGTGTTGCTTCCTTTTTCCTCTCTGTTTCCTCAGGGGGGGAGCAACTTGCATACTATCTGAAACACGCTCACAGTGGCTTACACGCGCGCACACGTGCTTACATGGTTAAGAATCTACTTATTCGGGTTTAAACGCGCATACAGCCGCACAAACACCGTTACATGTCTGCCAACAGCCTCCAACATACTCAGACTGCCTTACACGTGTGTATGCCCGCGCAAACAGTGTTAAACATCTCCCAACACGCTCCCACATGCTCACACTGCCTTACATGCGTGCACACTGCCTTACTCGCACTTCATGGCGCGCACACGTGCGCATGCACGGCCAGCAAGAAACTTTGGTGTAGGTAACAGTGTACACCTTCCATTTCTTGACTTTCCATGACTTATCTAGTGCACACCTCTTTCCATGATCTGTGCCTGTCATCTGTCATGTTACACTGACCTCCAATGAACTGCATTTCTTTCTACCATTCCCCCCTGTGATGTCACCTATCTCCTACTCTGTTCCTCCCCCTTTTGTATCTCTTACACTACTCAGACTTTGCTCATTTGCTATGTGACTGTGAGATTCAGTATCCTAACCCTCATTTACATGAGATTGCCTACTAATGCTTAGTTACATGTCTTAGACTCTGCTTCCCCCCTTAGCAACCACTACACGGTGGCCATGTTGGTTTTGGTCTGCTGGTCCCTGCATTGTCATTCCATGTATTGCATGAAACCCACATTTGTGGGTTTATAACCTTCTTTTTTATGGTTTTATACAGCGCAGCCCGTTTGCTGGGCTGCGCTGGTTTAAACATCGGCGATTGCGAAAAAAACATATTTTTGATATTTTTAAATCGGGTTATCTTGCCAATGGCCACATATTTGGCCATTGGCATGCTGCCTGAATCATATGCATCCTTTTTTTGGAGCTGACATCGCTCCGTTGTGGATTTTGCAGAAATGTACTCAGTTGTCAACTGAGTACATTTCTGCAGCTAAAACGTCTCCTACATGGACTGGTTTCTGCTTCGTGGATCGCTAATATACCTCATTTGCATACCTTTCGGATGCAAGTGAGGTATTTAGCATGTCCACGCCCAGTCCGTGTAAGAGACGTTTTAGCTGGTCTCTTACACGGAGTTTAGGGCTGTTCCTGGATCGCGAGGCTTGCATGGAGTGTTGCACGTCTCTTACACTCCGTGCAAGCCTTCGTGAATCCTGCCCTATATGTTTTTCCCATGTCTGTTTTTTTTTTTTTTAATGGCTTCTCCAGTTTCTTCCTACCTTGTCAAAACACATTGATCGAATGGCTATACTAATTTGTGGGTGTGGGGGGCATAGCCCCCACTTAGTTTGAGTACATATTGTCTTCTGGAGGGAGTTAGTTATTGGTGTTGCAACTATGCATGTCCATTATTTAAAATGTATTGTTTTGAAGTTTTTGGTAAAATACAATATAAAACAAACAAGGTGAGGGCCCACCCTCTCTAACTATATCTACTTACTCCAGGACTGCACTACAGTGGGGAAAAGGGCATATACATTTTACTTGCCTTACAGTACTCTACACAGTGCTATTTTATACTAAGTTCAGTTCAGTGAAATGAAATTCAGTGAAATGAGTTTTCAGTAATTTGTGTTTTCAGTGAAGTGGTTGGGGTAAAATGAAATTCAGTGAAATGAGATTCAACGAAATAAAGTAGACCTGTATATATATATATATATATATATATATATATATATATATATATATATATATATATAAATGTATGATTTTTGTCACTTATCACCCATTATTTTTTTAGCTTTCTGCTTGATTTGTCAGCTGAGAGATGTGTGGGTTCTGATCTGTAGTTTGACAGCATTAAGTTGAAAAGACCCATTCCTGTGTGGCAGTTACATTATGTTTTTATTCATTGATCACAGTTAAACATCTGGGATGTGCATTCACAATCACACAAGTGACTGTAATGGTCACATCTGTGTGTGTGTGTGTGTGTGTGTGTGTGTGTGTGTGTGTGTGTGTGTGTGTGTGTGTGTGTGTGTGTGTGTGTGTAATATACATATGTCTGGGGGTATAGACACTCTCAGTTATCTCTGACTTTACAGAATGTGTCTAGTTTTGCTTCATATTTACATACATACATACATACATACATACAAACATTTCAAGCACAGGCATTAATGCCTTTCTAGCTTGCCAATATACCAAAACACTTATTCCCATAATAAGTGTTAAGGTTGTTCTTAAAAATGTCTAAACTAGTACTTGCTCTAATGTAATTTGGTAGTGTGTTCCATGCATCAGCTGCTCTCTCAGAGAAACAGTTAGTACATCTCTCATTCCTATAGAATCTTTTTTTAATTTCTCCAAATCTTTTGGGTTTCTAATACCATGATAGGAATGGACCCCATTCCTAAGTCAAAGTATGATTAAAGTTCATGAAATTAGTATTCTTTCACTCTTTGATGTCAGCCAAAAGTGCTCTTCACAACACCCGCATTGTGCCCAGTAATGACTCCTGCAATTTGTATGGAGTTACATGTATTGGTAGCATAACTAAATATGATTGTAGACTCTTTTTTTATAAGACCATTGCTTCTACTACTATTGGAACTATCTGGGTACCTTTCTTCCACATTGCTGTCATTTCTGCTTGCAAATCCTGATATTTTATGACTTTGTGTCTCTCTGTACGCAGGACACTGTAGTCACTGAGTGTGGCAATTTCAATGATCAATGCTACTTTTGTCTTTTTTTCTTGGGCCACTGTATCTGGTTTTCTAGTATCTGTCTTTTGAACTGTTGATAACGGATGATCCCATGTGATGTAAACTTCATTATTTTCTATGATGCTTTGTGGCTCATGTTTCCAGTGTTTTTCAGCCACTTCGATACCATAATGTGTCCACAATCCCCAGTGCAAAAGTCTTGCCACATTATTATGCCTTTCAGTATACAGTCCTTCTGCATTAGTATGTTGCAACCAGCAACAAGGTGTGCAACTCTTTCCAATTTTGTTTTACAAAACCTACATTTGTATGTTTCTCCCACATGTTCAATGGACTTTGTAAACCAACGTGTACGTAGCTCATTATCTTGTGCCACCAACATTAACCTTTAATCTCTTGGTTTGAATTTGTCTCTTCTTAACCATTCCTGCATTCATTCCTGATCAACATGAGGTTCTTCCAGAATTTTTCTATACTTGCAACTATATTTATGCATTTTCCATATTTTCTTGCCTTTTCGTCTTGTCCTTCACTTTGCATTCTTTCTTTTGTTTTTTTTGGCACATTCAGTTGCTGCCTTTTTTTATCCAGTTGTGGTTTGATTTCCATTCCTGCTTGATGCTGATATGCTTCTGCTAGCCTAAGCAGGAAAGTCATCTTAGATTTATTCTCCTCATGTTTCAAAACGTTCTCTACATTTGGGTTTTGTGAAATCAGCAGATATGTGTGGAGTCCCACGATTGCAGATCTGTACATGTAATCAATTTCAAGGAGGCCCATCCCTCATTCAGAATGGGGTATATATAATCTTGGTATGCAGAGAGTTTTATAAATCATTTGGTGAGCATGAAGCATCATTCTTGTTTTCCTAACAAATCTATCCAAAACATTTTGGGGGCAGTCAATCACTCCAAAACCGTAAGTTAGGACAGGAAGAGCAAATTGGTTTATAGCTTGGATTTTGTTCCTAGATGTCAATGCTGTTTTCAGGATTAATTTAAGTCTTCTAAGGTACTCCTTACTAAGTTTTATTCAAATTTGTTCATGTTTTATTGTTGATCCTTCATCAGTTCCCAAATATTTATACACTCCCTCTTACTCAAGTTCTTTTATACCACATTCTTGCCCCAAACTGATGTTTTCTTGGTGTTGCAGTTTTCCTGCTTTAAAGGTTGCTTTTGCACATTTATCAAGACCAAATGGCATTCTTATACCATCTGAAAAAGTTGTGACAACTTGCAGTTGTCCTTTCAATTCCTTATCTGATGAGCTGTGCAGTTTCAAGTCATCAACAAAGAGAAGATGAGGAGTCTTTACACTTTGTTGTTTTCTAGCTGCCAAATTGGAGCCATGGCCTAAGCTGTTAAGTAGACAACTTAATGGGTTAAGTGCAAGGCAGAATAGCAGTGGTGACAGTCACCCTGGAATATCCGCCTTTGAATTTTTATCCCCGGAATAATAATTCGTCCTTTATCATGGCTTAATTGCAAAGTGGTCTACCACTGTTTCATGGCCAATGTACTGTAGTTGATCAGTGTAGGGTGTATCTTATACATTTTTAAGCACTTTTTTATCCATGAATGTGGATACTATCAAATGATTTTTTTTTTTTGATTAATCCATGCCATACTAAAATTTTCCCCTTTTTACAGTTCACCACTATGACTTTAACAGCAAATGATTCTTTGTTCTATATGACTTTCTTTTATTGCCCTTTTGCTCTAATTCCATAATTGAGTTTTCTTCTAAATGACTATAGAGTCTGTCAGCATCAGTTCCAGTGTATAGTTTATATGTCATCGGAAGGCAAGTTATTGGCCTATAACTTTTAGGGTAGCTTGCAGATTCACTCTTAAGTAGGAGCATTGTTTTTCCTGTTGTTAGCCAGGTTGGTGCCTGTTTAGGGTACGCATATAAATAGTTCTTACTCATGGCTAAATCTTCATGCAAAGATGTTAATACTTTTAACCAGAAGGTAGGTACTGCATCTGGGTCTGGGGTTTTACAGTTTGAGGCTTTTCTTATCTTTGTTTCAATCTCTCTGGCTGTTAGTTCATCCCATTTCATATCCTTTAGCTTTAAACTTCTTATTCTTTCTTTTATTTCTTCTTTCCATTTAGCATCTTGGATCCTCATAGGTACTTCAGTAAAATGTATCTATTTCTTCTTTTTTTGGTGGTCTTAATTCCTTTGACCTTGTTTCCCAATTCTCTATAGAACTTTTATGGGTCATCAATAAATTGCTTATTTTGTACTTTTCCTTTATATTTATCTGTGTATCTTCTAAGTTTTTCCACCTGTGCTGAGATTTTTAGCTTATTTGCGATAGTGCATGCTAGACCCTAATCTATTCTAATACTGCACAATGCTTTTATCTTTCTAAGTATTTTGTTGATCTGTTCACTCTTCTATACTCTTCTAACAGTGACACTTCTTGTCTTAGTTGCATTATAGTTTTCTCTATTCGATACTTCCATGATGGTATTTGATTCCTCCCTTTTCTCTCCCTCACTTCCTTGTGTTCTTGTGGTAGAACTTCATCAGTTATTAATTCAGCTGCACAGTAATATATCCTGTTTATTTTACATGAGTCTCTATGGATGGTCCTAATTATTGTGTTCATTTATTTTATCAAACTTCTGATTTTTTTGGGGTTTTATTGACCTTCTGCAGTCTATTTCTTTTATTGATCTTAATATATCTGTCTGTCTGTCTCTAGTAGGTCAAGCAACTCTTCTCTTAGCTTGTTTTCTTCTAAACTGAGGGCACATTTTTTGTTTTCCATTTCCTGCGGGCATTCTATAGAAAGTTCTATTGCATCTTCCTGTGGCACATTCTCTTTAATTTCATCCTGTGCCATCCGTTACTCTGTCATATGAGAACTCACTGGCCTATCACTCCACAACATTAACTGTGTCAGAGTTTCCCCAGTTTCCTGTCCCTTCCCTTGCCATCCAGTTTCAAGTGAATGTTTATACTCGTTTCCTGTGGAAGGCACTAAAATATCTTCATATGGCACATGACCAATTGCTTCCCGTTCCACTGGTTTCCTCTTAATGCTCCATCCTTTTGTGGTACTTTTTGAATTAGATTTTCTACACTGAATCCTTCACTTCACAGGTACTCCATAACCTCAGTTTTTATTTTTTTAACTTCTCCATTACTAATCTCTTTTTCTACTTTTCCTCTCTGTCTTCTTATTTTTTGTGTTGTAAAGTTTTCCATGCCCAAATTCCTTTGTTTGTATTTCTTTTCAAATATCTTTGGTGGTGCTCTTTTTGTATTGATTAATTTTGCTTTCTCCTTTGCATAGATATCACACCATATTAAGTCTCTTTTTCTTTCCCATGTCCATATTTCTTCTTCAGATGTCTCCTGATTTTCCTGTTTCTCCTTACTTTGGGGACTCGTTCTATCATGCTGTGATGTAACCTGTGTTAGATCTTCTACATTAAATCCTTCACTTTGCAGGCACTCCATAACTTCAACTTCTATTTTTTTAACTTCTACTTTACTAATCTGCTTTTCTACATTCCCTCTTTGTGATACTATTTTTTTTGTTGTGAAATGTTCCATATCTAGATGCCTTTGCCTTCTTTATGTTGATTCATTTGGCTTTCACCTTTGTATAAATATTGCACCATATCAAATCTCTCTTTCTTTCCCATGTCCATATTTCTTTTTTATACTTTTCAAAAATTTCTAGGTTTTGTTATCTATATTTTTGCACTTCTTCAGATGCTTCTTTTTCCAAACAGATCAAAGTTTCTTGGTCTATATACTGTTTTTCAAAAATCTGTTGTATTAATGACCACAAAGTTTTATTTGAAGCTTCTGACAGTTTTTCTTGCAGAAGTATTTTTCTTTCCTCTAATTTCTCTCTTGATCTTTTTTTATATCTTGTGTCTGGAAATTCTGTTTTTTTTATAATAGCAACAGTACATAATTTATTTCTTATCTTCAATAGTTGACTCTATCATCTTTATAGGTCTTCTTTGGCCTATCAGTTTTTTGTGATTTTTGTGGACTGCTACTTCCTTCTACAACAGGGAGGGCATCTTCTACATAGGTTGTCTGATGATTCTGTAGTATGTTTTGATAACCCCAAACATTCTCAGAGGTAGTTGTCCCTAAATGCCCTATATACCTGAATAAGATCTCCTCTTAGATATCTGTAAGAGACACTGTACAAGTGCAGATATTTTAATCTTTCATAATAACTTAAATTTTCACATCCATGGATGCCCTAAGTATATTTCCGCTGTACTCTTTCCAGTTTATTCATGCTTGTTTTCTTATAGGGTTTCCATATTGCTATTTCATACTCAATGTTGGTTCTAATGTAACTAACACACAATGACTTCATCATTTTCTATTTCTTAGACTTAATAAATCTTTTTATACAGGCTTTAGTTCTTTAATTATCATTAACCAATTGGTTGATATGATTAGAAAAACTCATAGCTGGATGTATCATATACCCAGATCCTTAAATGAGTCTACAGTTTCAATCAGTGTGTGCTGTATTAAATATTCACCTTTCAGTTTATGTCTCCCAAATCTCATATGCTTAGTTTTTGATGTATGTATCAGCATATTATTCTCCTGTGCCCAAATGATCAATTTAGTTAAGTTATTTGCAGACATGCCTTATCTGTAACACATATAATCAGTTTACCCAATTTCAGGTTGTTTGCATATAGACTGTAGAACACCTCAGATGAAAAAGTAAGGTCTGAAAGATTCAATCTAAACAAGTAAGGGCCTAGGACAGAGCCCTGTGGGACATCCTGACTGTAACCAAGGATTTCACCTGTCCAGTTGCTGTGTGATACTTGTCATGTCCTATTTATAAGCCATACAACTATCCATCTTATCGAGAGCACATCAATACCTTGTTGTTTTATTTAATTGATTAGTGTTTTGTGTATGACCCTGTCATATTTTGATCTGTTCCTTGTAACATTTGTGGTTTCTGTGGCAAATCAGTGAGGATTGCAGTCATTAGTTTTCAGAAAAAGCATAGTAATGCAAAGCCTATTATTCTAGCAACTTTCTAAGTATATAAGAGTAATATCTATCCCTGATTTTGGTCATTTGTCCTCTTCTAAGGGGAGGGGTTGCAGTGGCTTGAACAATGTATTATGAAAGCAGTGAGCTGAAAGATACATTCCTCTGTGGTAATTATTTATGCATTTATTCATTCATTCATTTCATGGCAAACTTCTGATGTGCACAATCACAGTTATAAAAGTGGCTACAATTGATGGTCATGTGTGTGTGCGTGTGTGTGTGTGTGTGTGTGTGTGTGTGTGTGTGTGTGTGTGTGTGTGTGTGTGTGTGTCTGAGTGTGCGAGGGTGTCCTCATGTACTATATGGTATAGAGGGCATAGATGCTCTCAACAGTCACCGATTTCACAAAATGCATCTGCTTTTGCCTCGTATTTGGTCTACTCCTAGTAATGTATGTGTTTTTTCTAGCATATTAGGGAGGACTGTCATCATTAAATTGTGAAAAATGTTTGGGTTTCAGATTTTATAGCATTCAGAAAATGTGAATGCAATGCCTGTTATTATAGCAATGTTTTACTTATATCCATTCCAGATTTTGGTCTTTTGTCCCCCCACTTTATTTTAGCTTTCAGACTGATTCTTAACCTAAGACATATGTGCAGCGGAAGTTATAGTGTATTGTGACATCTGAGAAGATATATTCCTTTGTGACTATTTATATATGGATGTATTTAATTATTTATTTATTCATTTGATTGCAAACATCTGAAGTGTACAGTCAGTCATGCAAATGGCTATAATTATTAGCCATATGTGTATGTGTGTGTGTGTGTGTGTGTGTGTGTGTGTGTGTGTGTGTATGTGTGTGTGTACTTGCCTGCACTGTAATTTGATTAAAATAAATCATTGAGGCAAATTGTTATTATTTGTATTGTATTATAATATCATATCTGAAATGTATGCAGTCAATGTAGAAGGCTTTAATTGCTGGGTATGGGGACTATTGGTGAATGCAAATGACTGAACCTGCTGTCATTTGGTTAAGTTAAATAGACATTATTCTGGCTTTACAGAGCTAGTGTGCAGTAATGTGAAGCTAGCTGAATTATAATAGTCTGGCTATTTTTTGAACATATTTAGAAGTCTGAGATGTGCACAGTGAATAAAGCTGCAGTATTTTATAGGTTTGGGGGTTGTCTGTGATGGAAATGACTGTGTGTTTGTGTGTGTGTGTGTGTGTGTGTGTGTGTGTGTGTGTGTGTGTGTGTGTGTGTGTGTGTAGGGGGAGAATTGCAATATATCTTAAAGTACCAAGTTGGCTCAATAGTTTTTATATTTCCATTACAAACATCAGCTTTGTACACAAGTGAACTGATACAGTCCCGGTCATGCCCCTTCACACACTTACATGCATTTACATATACATGTAGAGCTAGATCAAGGTTGAACTGGGCCCTAGGCAGGGTACCACCCCCAAACAGCCATTCCAGTGTCCAATTACTTGGCTATCTCACCCTAGATACCATAAACACTGTTCATACTCTCAGTGTACATACTGTTTTCTGCCTTACTTCTACAATGATTACAGAGATTTAGATTTAATTAAAAACTTTCATTTCAAATTTTATAGCACAAACACTGATAGACATTTGCTAAACAAAGCAATACAGTCTCACAATGAAAACAAACAGCATTAAAACTTCTATGCACTTAAAAGTCACATTCACTGAAATAGTACTGAAACCCACATTCAAAGAAAATGCATTTGGTCAATGGCAGATTAAATTTACCTTTGGGCTGTTTTGAAATCATAGCCTCCTAGCACACATTTTTAGGACAATACAAAACATGCAAGAATTCTTTGATTCACTTTCCTGATTGTATTAAATTATATCCCTTATATAACACAGCACCACTTGTTAGAGCATGTTTTAAATTTATAGTTTTGTACATTTTTCCAATAAACAATGAAACAAAACATATTAACCAATAATCATAAAACTGGCCAGTTCAGAACAGTTCAACCACAAAAGGCCACTCAAACTCCTGTCAGTACAATCCACCAATATCAGTCAATGTGCACAATCTCTGC